>NC_087482.1:4750117-4964865 GCF_036417665.1 Passer domesticus | reverse complement strand
TGAGCCTGCTCGGGATAATTCCCCTGGGCTGTGCCGCTCTAGTCCAGGCTGTGCCCGCACTGCCAAACAGCAGAGAGGGCAGCTCAAGCCTCAGCAGGGCTCAGGCCCAGAGGCACAGCAATTACCTCCTGTGCCTGTGCCTGGCATCGCCTCTCTTCCTGCAGCAGAGGCTGGCATGGAACCACTGCTTCCTCTGGGAAATGCCGCCTTATGCCCAGCCTCTGCATCCACTTCTGGAGAAAGGAAGAGGGACAGCTGGATCAGGTGGGGCTGTTCCCCACTGGGGAGGTGGCGCCTTCAGGAGGGAATGATTGTCAAAGACATGGCTAAGAATCAGGAAATCCCTAAAGACATTTCGGGAAGGCCAGGGCCGTCCCTTCTCCAAACTGGTGCCCTTTCTATTCTACCCGGCGACTGGAAAATTTCAGGGGATCTCAGGCCTGTGGTGCAATTAGGTGGCCTGTCAGCTGATGCCAAATGCCTTCTTGCAGGGGCTGGGCAGAAGCTGCAGCCAGGCCAGGCTGGGAAACAGCCCTGCAAGACGTCAAAGCAGCAGCAGGGCAGCGAGGCTGCCATGGATCCCTTCCCACTGTGCCAGGCACGGCGTGTCCAGATGTGCAGCCAAAGCCCCCAGATGCTGAGACCCAGGGTAGCATGAGGGAAATGCACCCACCTTCTCCTGCCTGCTGCATTTCCTTCAGCATTTGCCTCATGTTTTCGGATGGATCATGGGGTTTCTGGTGTCCTGTAGCTTGGTCCTTCCGCCTCGGAGGACCTTAGAGCAACAGAATTCCTTTTCCCAGGAACAGATCCCACAAAAGTAGGGCTCAGCCTGTGGGGTCAGCAGGGACACACTACTCACCTCTGCGATGGTTGCCAGGCTTCTGTGTAGGAATCAGCAAAGGAGCTGGAGAAGTCCTCCCTGCAGACACACCTGTAACTCAACAGCCACAGAAGCTTCTGCCGTCTCTGCTGATCTGCACGGGCACCACTGAGCCACAGGAGGGGTGAGGGAATCACACAGGGCGAGGGCACACACGTGCATGGTTCTGTGCTGGCACCTGCAGCGATGCCCCCCTGGCCCAGCTTTGGGCTCTGAGCTGGCAGCTCTCCCAGGGGAAAGGCCTTGACCTACCCTCAGCATCTCCCACAGCCTCAGTCCTGGACGTGGCTTGGGAAGCTGCACCACCTTCACCAGCAGGTTCAGCTGCAAAGAAAGGCACGACAGAAGACCTGTAAATCCACCAACAGAAACACCAGCCAAACCTCACTAAAAAGTCACCACTACTTCTTGAAGTAAAATAGACTGATGCATGTTAATACCTAAGCTTGTAAGCTGTAAAACCCATTGTTATGAGAAGTAAAATATTTTAAACTGTATTATTCATGAGGTTGTTTTAAGTGAACTGAACATTTAAGGTGTGATATGCAAATTTATTTCAAAAAATAAAATATTTTAGTGCTTTTGTTATAACAGACTAAAGAAATAGAAGTAAAAGCTAATGAAACACTGTAAAGAATATATTAGAACAATAATATGATTCGTGAAAAATCGGAAAAAAAAAAAGTATATAAGATACAAACCAGATTTAAGTTCCAAGAAACATTAAAAGTAACATTAAATCAGATAGGATATAACAAAAGCCGTTAGATATTTAATAAGGATCACATTAAAATAAAGGAAAAAAGCCAAGTATAGCTGAAGGAAAGAGAAATGTACAGACTAATTACAACTTTAGAGCTAAAATGTCAAAGAAACAAAACTATAACAATTAGAAATAAGCAGATGCTATCCTAAATCCTGAAAAACAATTTAAAAGGCTCTTATAAATCTTATGAAGTAAATACTGAGAATGAGACGAATGACGTCAGTGACTAGATCCCAAGGTGTAACCTCTGCTACCAAGAAGATACACATCTTGGCCCTTTGGCTGCAACTCAAAGGGGCTTTGAGAGAGCTAGAGAGTTAAAACTGCAGAGGATTATTGTCACTGTATTAGTTATCCAAGCCCAAAAAGAATGAGCCATATGCACACTCCCAAGTTAGTGTAGTACGCTATAATTTTAACAAATTCAGAATGTGCACTATGAGTAGTAAAAGACTGCAATAAAGAAAATGTGAAATAGAGCAAAAAGAATAAAATGGCAAAATTTGTAAGCAATATATTAAAACTTTTTGCTCTGGAAGAGCTAGAGAAGAAATAAATCCTGAGAGTAGAATAAAGCAAATTGCTCAAGAATTAGAAAACAAGAACATGAGACAGTTATAAAGACACATTTTAGCAGGCAACATAAGAAAACATGAAAAACTTATTTTACAAATATTACCAGCCTTAAACGACTATGGAGTCAAAATATATCTAAATTACAATAAGCACATGCATTGATATAAAAAAATATAATTGACAATCCAAAGAAAAGAAATTAAAGATTTAGAAGAATCTACCTTATGAGAAGAGCTGTTAATTTTATACCCTGACTAGTAGTATAAAAGCGTAGCTGTTAAGTTTTAGAAATACTAAACATAAAATTAGAAAATAAGTAAGCTTTGTCAAAGTGTATCCTAAAAGTACAAATTTAATAAATTAATAGAGAAAGAGAGAGATTCTGATAGATTGTATGCACAAATTCATGCTGAGACTACAGTAATCTCGCCTAATGAAAATCCTAGCATAACAAAGGAGGGTTCAGGGCAATCAACATGCACCAAAATCCTAGCCTGAATATTCGTCCCCAGAAATGCTGATTCCAGAAGATTATTTGTCTGACAAAACCTCAGCAATGTGCATTCGATTTGCATCATCTATAAGATAAATGTGTGCCTCCTAGAATGCATATTGCAGGAGATTTTCCTCTAACAAAGTGAATTTTTTACCAGTTTTGGGGAAACTCTCAGCAAGAGCTGCAGCAAGAAAGGAAAAAATACATGAATATGCAAAAAGGATAAAAACAACCATAAGAAAGCAGAAAAACTCCTGCCCTCCACACCGCTTGGAGCTTGGAAACGGACAAAAAAGACTTTGAGAGAGCTGTCCCTTCGTGATGCACAGGGGAGAGAAATGCCCCACCTGTCTCACCTGATGCTGTTAGCCTGCTTCAGGGCCAATCTGATATTTGCTTCTAGATTTTCTACGACTGAATTTTAATTATGGAATAAATTCTCCTTATTAATCAAAAAAAGCTAATTCATTTAAAACATGCGGGACTCCTGGGACCCTCATCAGGCAACCCAAAATATCCCTTTGTGCCTCTTCAGGTCCAGGCCCAGATGATCCCACAGAAGGAAATGTGCCCTCAGCCCAGGGATGCTCAGCATGGGCTCCCCCATCCCCTCGGGCCCCGCCGCTGGGCACAGCAGCCCCTGCCTGGCTCCTGCCTGCCCACACCGTGGCCATCCACGGCTGCCCCTGGGCACGGAGCTCAGCCACTGCTGCTGCCGGGTGGGCTTTGTTGGTGCTACCACCCAGACATAACTGTGAAAACTCCAACTCTTTATTTGAATATAAAATGTGGGCCACGCCCTGCCCTGCCAGGCAAGAGCTGCCCACCTTCAGTCCTGGCCGGGGAACAGGACCAAGGGGCTCAGGGGCAGAGGTTCTCATTGAGGAGCGGTGGGTTTTGGGATGGCCTCATGACACTGCTGCAGCCATGGCAGGGCAGATAGGGGCAGAAGTGGAGAGCTGAGGTCATGGCTCAAATTCTCGCTGCCTGCGTTATTAGGCTGGTCTTCTGGAGATGGAGAGGAGCACCTGTGAAGAGAGGAGGTGTCTGAGGCCCCAGCTGCCAGTGGCACACAGGGACCCTCCTGCATAGCAGGGCCCAGAGCTGATTTGGGAAGTGCTGTGCTGCCCCATTTCTTCAGCCCCACTAGCTGCCCACACCCCCAGTGGGACTGGGCTGCCCCCAGAAAACTGTTGAATCTGGGCTGTGGCTGCAGGGCACAGCTGCTCTACAGCACAGGTGGACTGCCTTGGGGGTAGGACTGCCCTGAGGGTAGGGACAAGGAACAGGGTGAGGTCTGCTCTATGTTTTCTGAAGGTGATTATTCTACAGACCATCAGGGCCAGAACAACACTGCATTAAAGGCATACACCAACTTACAAACTTGGCAGGGTCCCAGGGGAGGATCCAATCTTTAGCCAATTGGGAGAAACTGAGGGTGGAACACCAGGCGGGGAATACAAGGTTTAAACCAATTGGGGATTACAGGGGAGGGGAAGAATTTAAACAAACCAATGGGGTTCCGAAGGATACAAAATTGATAGGAAAATTTCTAGAGCAAGGGGCAGGCTTGGAGAGGGACTGACATGCAATGGGAGGAGGAACAGTGAACAAAAGGGCAGGTCTTTGGGGGGATGGACAAGTGGGCAAAACCAAGACATGGGGTAAAGGAGCAAGCCCTTGGTAATAAAATATGCTATAACAATAGAAAATAAGGGGAGGGGTATAAAACTGACTGCTAGGACGGAATTACAATCAAAGACATGAACTGCAGTGCCGAAGCTCTGAGTTGAGGTTCAGTTGAGCACTTCCAAATAATTTCCTGGCAGAAACAGATAGCCAAACTTGCCCTTATCACATGCAAACAGAGGGTTCCCCAACAGCAACCCATTCTGAGGCTCTTCTGGGAATGGGAAGCACGTGTTGTGGGGTCGGCCGCATCTGTGGGAGCGATGGGGAGCGTGAGCCCGTGCTGTGCTGCACTGCTGAGCTGGCAGCACGGTGGATATGGGCAGGACGTTCTCTGTTTCCCCCAGAGCTGGGGCCTGCAGGCACCTTGCTGGCACTTGGCACAGGCTGTGCCAGCCAACAAAGCCCAGCAGGCCGGGAGGAGAGCCCGGGGGCAGCGCAGCTGCTTGGGCAGTGGCTGCTGCCAGGGACACGGGCCAAAGGCATCCCTGAGCAGCCACTACCACCCCTGGCCCTCCCTGCCCCGTGACAGCTCCCCCAGCCCCAGGGGACAGACTGTCAAAAAGTCCACAGCCAGCAAAGAGATTGTCCCAGGAATTGTGTGCTGCTTTTCCTCCTGCAGCTGGTCCCAGAAACATCCCTTAGACTGCTGTAAATGCCCACACATGGTCTGATCAGTCCCTATGCTTTTCCACTCTGCTCTCAGAAATTCTGCAACAAATCCACCAATAAATTCCAGGTTACATCTGTGAATTGCATGCTACACTTTCCTTCCTTTTTTCCCAATACCCAAAAGTTTCTATAGATAGTAATGCCCTTGATGATCTCTGATTATTTTCTTTTTTTTTTTTCTTTTATGAGGCAGATGAAACAGCTTTATTTGTTTTAGTTTTGGCTGGTCAGGCTTTTTCCTTAGTGTGATGGTTTACTTATTATCTACATTAAACTTGTTTTTATTTATGGTCATTTGTTCCCTAAGCAATTATTTTGACAATCTGTCATTCACTTCTTAGTTAATGTTCCATAGATTAACAATTTGGACTCTCTTTTTATAGGAATATAAAGACCTCAAAAAGCTGTATTTTTGATTTTGAGGACATTCTCTCTCCCCACTCGCAGCTTATTAAATGATCATTTTTGAAACATCTCTGAGGACATGTGGAGTTATTTGAGAAATGCTTGGCTTAACCTGGGTGTTGGATTATTATTTTCAGTGCTATAAACCTACATTGCTTCAAGGTTCACACCATGGTCCTGATTTGTGGCTCACTGCATGGATGACTGTCTGAATTAAAAGAATGTTTGTGAGGCAGCTGAAGAGCTTAGACCTCGGAGATTAAAATTCCTGGGAGGAAGAGGTGGAGGAAGAAAGGATAAAATCCTGATTCAAAGGTTTTTTTCTCACTTTTAGTATGCCAGAAGTATGGTAGACTACACCTCTCTTCAAATGTCATTTACTTACAGAACAACTCTCTACAGTGTCAGACTCCAGGAGAAATGACTCAACACTTTGCCTCCCAATGCATCAGCTTTAATTCTAGTGAAAGGTAGGCCTTAATTACAGTCCAATTAGAGCAAATCAACAAAGCAGTCTTGCCGTTGTGTGAATGGCAAGAGGAATTTGCTTGTGAACAGATGACTATGTCCCACTCAGTAATGAACAAAATTTGCCTTGACTTGGAAGAAAGTAGACAAGGAGCAATGCAGTATTTGGGGTTTATCCAGGGATAAATGGAGCAAGAAGCTGTAACAACTTACCTGTTTTACAGAACACAAGTACTGATATAGCCAATAATGAATCCACATGAAGGGATCTTCAGGACATTCCTTTATTTCTCTAACCAGGAATGGGCAGCAAAATGCTGGCATTTATCTGAACTGGAAGCCGTGTTCCTCTCCTTTTTCTCCTTGAGCACACTGAGTGTTATTTGCAGACTTCACCGTCCAGCCCATCAATCCTCTCGTGGCCAATTGCTAAATGGCACAAGTACCAAAATACAGTTGCCAGCACAATCAGCCCAGCACTAATGCAGCACTGCTTTGATGGTGCACAGAAGCACAGAATGGCTTGGGTTGGAAGGGACATTTAAAGGCCATCTGGTCCCAATGGCCTGCAGTGAGCAGGGACACCTTGAACTAGGTCAGGTTGCTCAGAGCAGGAGCTTGAATGTCTGCAGGGATGGATGTCCACCTCTCTGGGCAACCTGTGCCAGGGTTTCAAAAGCAATAGTGTAAAATATGTGCTTCTTTCATCTAGTCTGAATTGACCATCTTTTAGATTAAAAGACCCTCGGTCTGGTCACAAAAGGCTCTACTAAAAATTCTGTCCCATCTGTTTACAAGCCCCCATAAGGCCCTGAAAGGCAGCAATCAGGTGTCCCTGGAGTCTTCTCTCTTCCAGGCTGAACACTGCCAGCTCTCCTAGCCTGTCTCCAAAGCAGAAGGGCTCCAGCCCTCAGAGCATTTTGTCCCTCCTCTGGACTTGATCCTTCCTGTCTTGGGGACCCAGAGCAGAATGCAGTACTCTGTCGTGGTAGAGACCGAGACACTACAAAGAAACACACTCCATTTCCAGAAGGCTTCAAACCCTGTTTTTATTCTAGCCTGCATGCCTTTTCTACATTCTTACAAAGCTCTTCTTGGAATAGGCCATTGCAGGTTTCTCTTATTTATCCTTCTTTCTTTCTTGGTTTCTATATCAATGACATAGAAAATTGGCAGAAAATTATTTCCAGGGTTAACGTGGATCCTCTTATCAAACATCTTGATGGCTCACAGAGGCCACTGTAAAACCTCTTCCACAGTACTCCAGGTGGAGTCTCACCAGGGCAGAGAGGTGGAATCACCTCCTTCAACCTGCTGGGCACTCTCCTTTGGATGCACATGGCTGCCTCACGTCCAGCCTCTCTTCTAGCAGCAACCCCAAGTCCATCCTGGCAGAGCTGCTCTGCATCCCTTCATGCCCCAGCCTGTGAGATCAGCTGAGCTGGGACTCTGTCACAGCCCTTGGGCAGAGCAGCTGGGCAGGATGAGCTCCCTCCCGAAGAAGGCAGATCCACCTTCCCAAACAATTCCACCCTGGCCATGATGTCAGAGCAGGCTCTGAGGTCCCAGAGCCCCGTGGTTGCACAGCAGCACAAGGAGCCAGCAGTCAGTCCCTGAGCACAACTGTTGTGGCAGCAGCGGCGGTGGCAGCAGCGGTGCTGACGTTGGGACAGCGGTGTCAGGACAGCGGTGGCAGCAAGAGCTGCGGGACTGGCAGAGGGCAAGGCACCATGGCCCGTTGCTCTGCGCCTCCTACTTCTGCTGCTCCTGGCCGTGGCCCTGCCTGCCAGGCCTGCCCCGGCTGCCAGGTTTGTTTTTACCCCAACTGGCTTCAGCAAGGGCATTGAAACAATGACATTGAGTTGGATATTGGCTGAGTAAAGAAACTAATGCCACATCCACTGCAATCAGTGATATGCTGACAGATGTTACTAGTGTTAGACATGCTACCCATCAAAACAGGGCAGTGGTAGATTTTCTTTTACTGGCACATGGACACGGTTGTGAGGAATTTGAAGGATTCTGTTGCATGATCCTGTCAGAGCATTCTGAATCCATCCAAACAGCATACAAAAGCTGAAAGATTTGACAGCTCAAATTAAAGAAGATGGTCTGTCATAGTTAGATGATTTGTTCCAAGAATGGAGCTTTGCACCTTGGCTAAGGGAACTCTGTAAGATAGGTCTATACGTGCAGAGTGTTTTGGTGGCCATACTAGTAGTGACACCTTGCAGACTTTGGTGCGACAAATGATGGAGAAAACTATCAAAGAAGTTTTTGTCATACAAGAGAGAAAAGTAGGAAATAGATTCACAGAAAGTTCTCCAAATCTTACAGAGATGGTAGATGAAGGTATAGCCATAGAAAAAATGTTTTGAATTAAAACCTTAGAACAGGCGAGATTTTTTGAACAATGACTTGTAATTGTTATCAGACATGACTTATGCCCTTTGAACTGACTGGACTTTCACAGCATTAAAATTGCTGTGTTGTAATATAGCAATACTTAATGTGAGCAAAAAGGAAGCTTTAAGCAAGTAACAAGCAGATATATTATAGGAAATCTACAAAATGCAAGGGAGTTAATAAAGGAGACAGTTAGGAAAGTTTCTTTTTAGTTGAACCAAGAGGGGGAATTGTGGGAATCCATAGAATCTGAGGGTTTTGGGAAAGCTGCAAAAGGCAAGCCTCAGTGACAGCAGAACTGCAATTACAGCTAAAAAGTAATCATAAGATTTCCCAGCAGAAAAATTGTATAAGAAGTAGGCAAGTAAAGACTTAGAGAGCAATGGTCTATGTATTAACACTTGTCTAAAACAACTCCCTAACCTGCAGAAACGTCTATCTAGTTGAACGTGAGGAAGTTCTAAGCTTAATAATGGAGCTCTGTGCGTTGTATTTTAAGCAGATATTGTATTTGAAATAAGCAAGCATTACTTTAGCCAAAGGAATGTGTGCTTACATTAATTGGATGGAACTACTGTCAATAGGTTTTGGGTTTTGTGATTGGCCAGGAAACTTTTAAAGTAAGTTGCAACATTAAGTTCTTGGTCTGCTGCTTGGGATGTGAAATGTTTGCATCTTCCCATTGTCATAACTATATAATGAGACTAATGCTGGAAAATGAAACGGCTGAAGGCACATTCCTGAGTAGTACTGTCCTGTTTGTGATTTCTACATAGATCCAGATCCAGCAATAAGGGGCAGCTGTCCAGCTGAGCCGAGCTGTGCCAGCAGCTGCAGCCGTGCTGGGGAGCCTTGCCAGCTCTGGACCCTGCTGTGCAGGAGGCTCCCTGTGTGCCACTGGCAGCTGGGGCCTCAGCCACCTCCTCTCACCACAGGGGCAGTTCGGGACAGGAGTTGAAAGACGGTGGCTGCACCTCACACCCAGACAGCGTGAGCAGCTCCTCCAGCAGTAATAAGGGCCTGGACAGCCCTCTCAGGTGGTCTGTGAAGGGGACCCCAGAACAGCCATCTGCAAGGGAACCTCCTCCTACCCTGTAGATCCCACTGCCACCTGCTCTCCCCATAGGTCTCCCCAAGATGCCTTCATCCCTTTTTTGATCTCCCTGTATCCTGTCCCAGCCATTTCTCAAGTTCTTCTAGAGACCCCAAGACTAGCCGAGCAGCCTCCAGCCCCTCCTGAGACCAACGCATCCCTTCCTCTGCCCCTGAGCTCCCTGGCCTTGCCCTCTAAACAACACTGGAGTTAAGCCCTGCTGCCCCGCCATTGGGCCATTGTGAGTCAGTGAGGAGCAAGGGGTGCAGCTACCTGAGTTGCTGCTGAGTGGTTGATTATAAGAGGTGTCTGGGGAGCGGGGCGAACAGGAGCGAGCAAACGGGTGTGGTGAGTCTCTGGGGCTTATACAAGGCAGTTTGCGCGGCAGTTCCCACAGGCAGGGCAAACAGACAGGGTTGCCAACTTTCTTGCTAGTAAGGAGTCCTCTGTGTTGTTTGAGGTTTTTCTGCTGCCTGCTTGTGTTTGAGGTGTCTGTTAGTAATGGTTTCTACACGGTCAAAAACTGTGGCTGGTATAAGTGTAAGTGAGTTGAGCCCTCCAAAAAGGATGTGTCTGTACAGACCCATCCAAGCCCAGAATGTTTGAGCTTATCGGTGGCTTCAGGGAGTGTTGTGGAGGAGACCTGCCTGCGGTGTGAACAGGTGAACAACCTCCTTTCACTGGTGGCTGAGCTTAGGGAGGAAGTTGAAAGGTTAAGGAGTATCAGGGAAAGTGAAATGGAAATAGGTTGGTGGAGCTGGGCCCTTCCATCTTTAAGGGAGGCCTCTGACCGAGAGACTGAGGACTTCTATGCCTCCCGCTGTCAGGCAATAGAAGGGCACCTGGTGGATGAAGAGGAGTGGAAATGGGTCCCCATTTGGGGAAGTAATAACAAAAACTCCTCCCCATCCCCATCATCCTGGCAAGTCCCACTACAGAATAGGTATGAGGTCCTGGAACTAAAGACCCAACTAGATGATTTAGAAGAAAACTGTCTGCCCAGTGAGCACCCCCAATTATGATTCATCTGTAAGATGGATCACTACCTCTAACATCAAGAAGAAAAGAACGGTAATCGTAGTAGGTGATTCCCTTCTGAAGGGAACTGAGGGCCCCGTATGTCGATCAGACCCATCCCACAGGGAGGTCTGTTGCCTCCCTGGGGCCCGGGTACAAAATATCACTGAGAGACTTCCTGGGCTGATTCAGTCCTTTGATTATTATCCACTGCTGATACTCCAGGCTGGCAATGATGAGATTGAAAAGAGGAGTGTCAAGGCAATTAGAAAGGACTTTAGGGTACTGGGTCAGGTAGTTGATAGGGCAGGAGCACAGGTAGTGTTCTGCTCAGTCCCTTTGGTGGCGGAGGAAAATGATGAAAGAAACAGGAGAATCCGCATCACCAACAAATGGCTTAAGGGTTGGTGTCATCGGCAACATTTGGATTCTTTGATGATGGGGAAACTTTTACAGCATCTGCTCTGCTGGCACCAGATGGGGTACATCTCTCTGTTAAGGGCAAAAGGTTTTTAGCTCATGAACTGGCAGAGCTCATTGAGAGGGCTTTAAACTAGGTTTGAAGGGGGAAGGGGATGCAGCTGGGCTGTCTGGAAGCAGGCCCAAGAGTTGCAAGGCTAAGTTAGGGGTGAAGTCAGTAGCCCAGCTGAGATGCGTGTATACCAATGTACGCAGCTTGGGCAACAAACATGATGAGCTGGAGGCCATGGTGCAGCTGCAGAGCTAGGATGTAGCTGCCATCACGGAAACATGGTGGGATGCCTCACATGGCTGGAGCGCTGCACTGGATGGCTACAAGCTCTTCAGAAGAGACGGGAAAGGAAGAAGAGGTGGAGGGGTGGCCCTTTATATTAAGCAGACTTTTGATGCCGTAGCAATTGAAACTAAGGAAGCTGGAGTTGAATGTCTATGGGTAAGAATTAAGGGGAAGGCCAACAAGGCTGACACCCTACTGGGAGTCTGTTATCGTCCACCCAAGCAGGAAGAAGAGGTAGATGACTTATTCTATAAGCAGCTAGGTAATGTTTCAGGATCATCAGCCCTTGTTCTTGTGGGTGACTTCAACCTACCAGACATCTGCTGGGAACTTAATAGAGCAGTAAAGAGGCAGTCCAGGAAATTCTTAGAGTGTATGGAGGACAACTTTTTGTCGCAGCCGGTGGGTGAACCCACCAGGGGAGGGACTATGTTAGATCTGCTGTTTGCAAATAGAGATGGGCTGGTGGGAGATGTGGTGGTTGGAGGTCGCTTGGGGCAGAGTGATCATGACATAATAGAGTTCTCAATATTTGGTGAAGTCAGGAGGAGCACCAGTAAGACTCTTGCATTGGACTTCCAGAGGACAGACTTTCGCCTGTTTAGGATACTTATTCAGAGTGTCCCTTGGGAGGCAGCCCTTAAAAACAAAGGAGTCCAGGAAGGGTGGGCATGCCTCAAAACAGAGATCTTGAGGGCACAGGAACAGACTGTCCCTGTGTGCCGAAAGGTAAGTCAGTGGGGTAAACGTCCAGCCTGCCTGGGCAAGGAGATTTAGGAGGAACTTAGGAATAAAAAGAGGATGTATCAGCTTTGGAAGGAGGGTCAGGTCTCTAAGGAAGTATTCAAGAGGGCTGCTAGAGCATGCAGGAAAAAAATTAGGGAGGCCAAAGCTCAGTTGGAACATAGAATGGCGACTTCTGTAAAGGATAATAAAAAATATTTTTACAAACACATTAATGCTAGAAGGAAGGGTAAGACCAGCCTTTGTTCTTTATTGGGCAAGGGAGGGAACTTAGTATCTGCAGATGAGGAGAAGGCAGAAGTGCTTAATGCCTACTATGCCTCAGTTTTTAGTGGGAAGATGACTTGCCTTCAAGACACCTGTCCGCCTGGGCTGGTTGATGGTGTCAGGGAGCAGAATGGTCCCCCCCATTATCCAAGAGGAGGCAGTCAAAGAACTACTGAAATGCTTGGATGTTCATAAATCTATGGACCTGACGGAATCCACCCCAGGGTAAGGGGAGAGCTGGCAGATGAGCTTACAAAGCCACTCTCCATCATTTACCAACAGTCCTGGCTCACTGGTGAGGTTCCAGATGACTGGAAGCTGGCCAATGTGACACCCATTCACAAAAAGGGCACAAAGGAGGATTCTGGTAATTATAGACCAGTCAGCCTGACCTCAGTACCTGGCAAAATAATGGAACAGTTTATATTAAGTGCCATCACACAGAATTAATAGGATGGCCAGTGTATCAGACCCAATCAGCATGGGTTTAGGAGGAGTAGGTCATGTTTAACCAACCTGGTCACCTTCTATGACCATGTAACCTGCCTAGTGGATGCAGGGAAGGCTGTAGATCTTGTTTATTTGGATTTCAGCAAGGCCTTTGACACCGTCTCCCACAGCATACTCCTTGATAAACTGGCAGCCCGTGGCTTGGACAATAGCACTCTGTGCTGGGTTAGGAGCTGGCTGCATGGCCGGGCCCAGAGAGTGGTTGTGAATGGTGCTGCATCCAGCTGGCGGCCAGCCACCATGGGTGTCCCTCAGGGGTCTGTGCTGGGGCCAGTTCTGTTTAATATTTTTATTGATGATATGGATGAGGGTTTAAAGTCTATTATTAGTAAATTTGCAGATGACACTAAGCTGGGAGCATGTGTGGCTCTGTTACAGGGACGGAGGGCTTTGCAGAGGGACTTGGAACGGTAGGATGGATGGGAAGAATCTAATGGGATGAAGTTCAATAAATCCAAGTGCCGAGTCCTGCACGTTGGCCACAATAACCCCCTGCAACGTTATAGGCTGGGGACAGTGTGGCTGGACAGTGCTCAGGTGGAAAGGGTCCTGGGGGTGCTGGTTGACAGTCGGCTGAACATGAGCCACCAGTGTGCCCAGGTGGCCAAGAAGGCCAATGGCATCCTGGGCCAGTATCAGGAATAGTGTGGCCAGCAGGAGCAGGGAGGTCGTTCTTCCCCTGTACTCGGCACTGGTGAGTCCACACCTTGAGTACTGTGTCCAGTTCTGGGCCCCTCAGTTTAGGAGGGATGTTGAGATGCTTGAGTGTGTCCAAAGAAGAGCAACGAGGCTGATGAGGGGCTTGGAACACAAGCCATACGAGGAACGGCTGAGGGAGCTGGGATTGTTTAGCCTGGAGAAAAGGAGACTCAGAGGTGACCTTACCACTCTCTTCAACTTCCTGAAGGGTGGCTGTGGTGAGCTGGGGGTCGGTCTCTTTCTCCGGGCAACAAGAGATAGAACAAGAGGATACAGTCTCAAGCTGCACCAAGGGAGATACAGGCTAGACTTAAGGAGGGAGTTTTTCACAGCAAGAGTGGTCAAACACTGGAATCATCTGCCCAGGGAGGTAGTGGAGTCACCATCCCTGGATGTGTTTAAAAAAAGACTGGATGTGGCACTTTGGTGCCATGATCTAGTTGAGGTGCTAGAACATGGGTTGGACTCGATGATCTTAAAGGTCTCTTCCAACCTAGAAATTCTGTGATTCTGTGATTCTATGAATCAGTAGGTGATGGCCCCTTCTTCTGCTGCAATAGAGAGATGGAGCTGTCACCCCAGTGTCTGGGAGGTAGCAGCAGCAAAGCCCACCTGGCAGCAGCACTGGCTGAGCTCCGTGCCCAGGAGCAGCCGTGGATGGCCACGGTGTGGGCAGGCAGGAGCCAGGCAGGGGCTGCTGTGCCCAGCGGCGGGGCCCCGAGGGGATGGGGGAGCCCAGGGGGCAGGCAGCAGCATGGGGCTCCTGAGAACAAGCCACCCCATTTTGCCTTTGTTTTGAATTTTTAGAAATGAGAAAGTTTTAGAAATATTTTAAAATTTATTTATTGTAGAGAGACTACCTGAAATATTTATTCCTGAGTACTACAGAATTTAAGGACTTTTCAAGGACTAAGGACTTCACTCCTAAAGCAGTTTTAGAATCCTGAAAAAGCAACCCTATTTTATCTTCACTTCTAATTTTTAGAAATATTTAGAAATGCTTCTTGTAGAGACAGTTCACCACATGGTTCATCCCTTTTTCCACAATATGTTTCTATTTTTGAAAGTAGTCTTACAGTTCTGGAAAATTCTTTACACTTATACAATAAAAAATAAAGTGGCATTTCAGTGGTAATGTTTACTCTGCAAAGAAGTAAGGCACCCTAAGACACCCAGCCTGCTGCAGAGGCAAAGATCTTTTCCCACAGGAACTTTGTACCTACTCACAACCATGTTATGTAAAACCTTTTCCCAGATGTTTCCTGGGATTCTTGACAAGCTCACCTCTTAGTCTTCAGAGGCAAACTTTGAGCACAGTGGGAATCTCTTCAAGTCACCATCTTTGTTTGCTTCTGCAAGAACAGCCTCAGTTCCAGAGCAGGGGCTTCTCTCAGCTTCCTGCTGCCCCCGGGCTCTCCTCCCGGCCTGCTGGGCTTTGTTGGCTGGCACAGCCTGTGCCAAGGGCCGGCAAGGTGCCTGCAGGCCCCAGCTCTGGGGGAAACAGAGAACGTCCTGCCTGTATCCACCGTGCTGCCAGCTCAGCAGTGCAGCACAGCACGGGCTCATGCTCCCCATCGCTCCCACAGATGCAGCCGGCACCACAACACGTCTTCCTAATGCCCAGAAGGGAATTGGTTTCTGCCAGGGAACACACTGCTGGCTAGAGTTAATGCCAAGCCTGGCTTTTCTATGGCATGCAGGGGATTGGGGGACCCCTGTAAGGATGGCACTTGGCCGGGGTCCCTCATGAGGCACACAAACTGGAGGGGGGGTTTTGTAGGTGTTGGGTTTTGCAGGAAGGCATGCAGGGCTTTGCGTCCTTTGTAAGTGGTGCGTGGGGCTGGGGTTCCTCGTGAGGTTCTTAAGGGATTTGAGATCTGTGGCGTACAGGTGACTGGAGACATCTGTAAGGCTGGCAGGGGCTTGAGTTCCTCGTGATTAACGTGGCAGTTTAGTGCCTGCCATCAAGGTGTGGGAGAGGAGCTGAGTCCTTCCTAAGGTGGGTGTTATGAATAGAAAGCTATACATTTTTTTTTTTGTTGCAGAGTTAAAAACAAGTCAAACCAGTTGTTGTAAGTTAGTTTCACTGCCAAAGAAAAGTTCTTCAATTACCTGTTAATGGCTGGTGATTAACAATTGTCCCCCTGATGCTGGCCGCTTGCCAGGGAGGGACACAGGGAGGCGTGGCACGGAGGAGGAGGATGATGCAGCTGTGTCCACTGGTCTGCAGGCAGAGCTGGGGATTCCGTCCTCACCAGAGATTAGGAGATTCCTATCTTTTTTGTCTAACACCCCGGGGCTTCTCTTTAATCAACCTCTTTTCGGGTTAGGGTGAAAAACAAAAAGGATCCAAGCAGGCACTGGACTACGCTCCCATCCTTAGACATCACCTAGGTCCCCTAGTTCTATGTTGGCTCCTTGTTTTTAGGGGTTTTCCTGGAAAACTGCAAAATTTGGTGCAATGCATTTCTCATCTGCATACCAGCTCTGATGCCACTCCCATTCTCCTGGTACCTGCAGGGACCCTGTGTCACTCCCTGGCAAGCCTCATGGGGACAATGGTTAATCGCCAACCACTAAGAGGTAATTGAAGAAGAACTCTTAACAATGAAGCTAACTGAACAGCAACTGGTCCAACTTGTTTTAACTCTGCAACCTTAAAAACATAGATAACTTTTTATTCATAACACTTCTGGTCTGGTTTGGCTGGGAAACTTGTCCATCCTGCCTCTGTGGCTGCTCCCTGTCATTCCAATGCACAGCCCTTTCCCGCTGCTTGGCATTTACAAGCTCTGATTACTTCATTGGGTAACTTGCATCTTGCACTCCATGACATTAAATTGTGTTTACTCAGACTCTGCCCTATCCTGAGTTTCTGGAACACATTTCTAAGCCTTCCAGCTGTAGCCCAAGGGAAGCTGTTTCTGTCTTGCATAACAAAATTGGCAATTTTTTTGCAAAGACAGCCCGTTACAAAGGACTTGCTGTGTGCATTAACATCTGAGGGGCTGCTTTCAAAGACAGGCAAAAAACCCATGAACAAACAGCAAACCAACCAAACAACATATTTTTAAAAATTACTTTATTTTTACCTCTTATTTTTAATCTTTTCCAAACTGGCCTCCTTTTCCACTGCAGTGTTTTTCTTTGGACAGAAAAGCCCCCTTGCCAGATGATGCGACTTCACAGGAAAACAAAACTCACACACAATGCATATATGAAAGCTAAACGTAGAGATTCCCATTATCACAATCACCATCATTGATTTTCAGTGTATTTTGATGTCAGATTGTTTCCAGAAGGGTGAGAACAGTATCTCAGATCCCCTGGCTAGTTTGGTGTCATACCCACTTATTATCTCTCCTTTCTTATTATCTTTCCTTTCTGCACTTCTGTAGTTGCTCTGCCCATTTGTTGCTCTTGGATCTCTGCCTCCTTCACCTGATTTTTACCTTTTTCTGGATTTGTGGGGATTTTTCTGTTGGTTTTGGCTTTTTCTTGGTGGTTGTTTTGTTTACCTATTTTATTTGGTCACAGTTTTGCTATAGTTTTTTGTGGGTTTTTTTTAATCCACTCAACAGCAGAATCAGCTTGTGATTTCTATTATGAAGTTTTGATATACAGGTGTAGCACATAAAGGTTGTTTTTGTTTTTAAAGTCATCTCAGACACAGACCTGCAAGCTCCTGTGACTTTGAGAACTGAGTGCTCTCAGACAGCAAATTGTGCATAAATAGGAAACTTGTAGTACCTATCTCCATTACACACAGCTGAATGTCAAGTGGTTGGAATTGTTATAGATAGAAATTGATCAAGCCAATTTAATAAGAATTAAAAAAGAAAAGAATGGAATGTATTGCATGACTGATATACAGTCTTGAGATCCACAATCAAAGGGACAGCGTTGAGCCTGGATGGACACTGGGTGAACACTGATCCGACCTCTATCGCATCAGGCCCGCTCTGTTCACTAAGGCAGTCTGGTACAGTCAGGTTTTATACCCTTTCTGTCGCTCGAGGCAGCACCTCTCTTGTTCTTTTCATAGTCAAACACATTCATGATGTCCTCTTTCTCCAAGTTGCACTGGACAATGTGGTTCCTGGCAAGCTGTGAATGCTGAGAGTAGGGGGAACCTGGTATTGGGATACAAGTTCCCTGATAACTTCTGCTATCTTGATCTCAGAGCTTGATGAGCGTTGACCGCCCAGGTGGCATTTGAGTAAGGATCCATCTCCTTCCCCAGCTAGGCTCTTTTAATTGCAAGTTAGACCCCTCCTCACTGCTGTATGCAGTTTTGCAATGGCATGTGGCAGTCTCTAAACATGAAGCAATTCCTTGGCTTCTGCTGAAAATGCTTTTGAGTATTTCTTTTCAACATTATAACGTATCTTCATCTCATATTCTACATAAGCACAAATTACCTGTATCACATATTACAATCCCCCCCCTTCTATATAAACACATTAATTCATGCTAGAGTCCTAATATCCTTTAATTCATTTAGTGAATTTTCCCTTAGCCCATGTAACTTCTTTAATATCTATGTGTGTTAGCTATTTTGTGTTTTTAGGAAATATAGTTACCTTTTTAATTTTCCCCAGCCTCTCTGTCTTTTTCCTATTTGTCCTGGGATATCTCCTGATATACTTTACAGACAGCCCTGTCTCCCTTCACTTGTTTTTCGAATGTTGCCAGGGCCTCAGCTGCTTTATTATCTTTTTCCTCTAATTTCATTATTTTAGACACTTGACTTACTTTTCCTGCAGCACATTCTAGGTCTATGGGCATGGCTGCTACTTACATACCTTACACAACTGAGTACAGCAGTCTAATAAAGCAAGGTATTAAAACAGGGTAGGAATATAACCCTGGCTACTGAACATAGTATAAAGAATACTACTTTCTTCCACCAGGCTCCTTCGAATAAGTGATCCCACCAGGATGCTTAGAGAATGGAATTCCATTTCTGAACTGGTACATGTGCTACCCTCTTAATTTCTGCTGCCAGACCTCAGATGGTTTCCCCATAATGGCCAATTTCTATGCAACATTCTGATTTGTTAAATTTTCCACAGATGCCCCCTTCTTCAGCTAACAAATAATCCAGGGCTATCTGATTTTGATATACAAAAACCCGCATTTGGGAATGCTGTCTAGATAACAATTCAAGGGCATCTGATGTATGTTTTGAAATTATCTCAACTACAGCCTGAAGTCATATTAGCCTGTTCAACAGAAAAATCAGGGTTCTGTACCCCCAGCTTCCATCTGGGGCTTACGTGGCAGGGCCATAATATTCTATTATTCCCTCAGCAGGCCACTCTTCCTCTCCCCATGTCTGGCTACCGTCCACCACATGGAATTTCTTCTTTATTTCTCTTTTTCCCCTACTTAAAGTTTCATATAAGGGTGCTCCCAATGAGCTACTTTCTGACATAGGGAGTGTGAACAAAACCTGATTTTTCCTAGGGTGCACGACCCTTTCCATTTCAGGGGTAATTTTTTGTATGCTTTTCTCCCACAGATCCAATATATACCATTTGGGGTTTTTCCAATTCCCCTCGGTATTTTCTGGCTCCCTTTGGGGAGTTCCAGTATCCCTTTAGGTCTCCCAAGGATTGGTAAGGATTAACTCCAGAGCCTTTGTTCCAGCAGAGCGCAATTATTTCGTTCCACTCACAAGTGGTCCCTTTTTCCTGGCTCCAATATCCAGCAGGAGGTTCTGGTTGCCAGGTCTTGCTTTTATTAGTTGAATTTACTGATAAGGTAGAGATAAATAAGGTATATCCCACTACCTTGTTATATTCTCTCCCTTCTTGGCTGATACAAACCATCCCAATTCTCCACTGGTCCAAGACCCACCTCTCAGGCCTCTGTATTGTTCTTGAAATCTCAGTGTTATCCCATTTTAGCAGCTGCTCTGGAGTTAAGCTCTCACCTTTCCAAGGCCATTTGTCCACTGATTTAAGCCCTCTGCAAATCCAGCAATTTGATAAACCCAGTTCAGTAGCAATTTCTTGCATTAGATCTATAAATAAATTTCTCTCTGAAGCAGGCAGCCCCCAGCCAGTATACTGCTTTTCCAATTGGTCGTATTGTTCACTTAGAGTTCTTAGCCTTTCTTGCTCTATTCTCTTTTTCCTCATTTCTGATTCCTGTCTTTTCAATTCTTGGGCTACCTGTTTCATTTTCCCCTCTGGGTCTATACCATCCTTATTCTTTGAAAGGCAGAATGTTTTGTCAAACTGTAGACAGGCTCTGTCATCATGTTCCTCAAGGAGGTCAAGAAAGACCAGTTCATTTCTGAGGGATACCCTGCCTTCATATTTCAAGTTCTTTCCAATCCAATATGTTTTCCTCCCATTGCACACATCTCCAGTTGGCTATTATCATAACATAGTTTGTTAACCTGAAAGTAAGCTACAAATCCTGACTCTGTTTTTCCTCCTACCCATACCGTGTGATTGCATTTGTTACAGATAGGAATAGACATCTGTTCAACATTCTGTTTATGTAGTCTATGTTCTGACTGCCTGTCCTTAGATTGCCTTTTGTGAATAACATATCATCTTTCCATTCAACTCACATATTGAGTGCCATTTATAAAGCAGAACCTGCTTTGCTTATTCATGTTGCAATTTCCTGGGGCTGGGTATGCCAGAGTCTCCGCTTCTCCTTGTCCTCCCCCGGACAATTTCCACACACTGTCCGCACCCGTTATCGAGACTTGACCCCTTCTGGCTGGGTGAATTCTCTTGGTGCAGGCTAATCAAGTGGCACGTGACTAGACTCAGGCTCATCAGAACTCCCCATATTTGTATCCCTCTGCCTATGCCTGCGCCCACTGGGTTGCCACCAACAGCGAGGTAAGCCATCTTTTCAGCAGCAGGAATATTCTTCCAGGGTCCTGGACCGAACTTCATACGTCCTCTTAAAGGAGCCCCACCTCACAAGTTTAATGGCATCAGCGCTGCAGGGAACTTTTTTTTAACCTCTGGCACTCAACTGTTATAATTTGAGCTCTGAAGTTTAATTTTCCTCCCACCCTGTTTTGAAACAGGTGAAACCATTCCCAGGAATCTAATTCTATTATACCCAAAGCAGTAGCGAGCTCTAAGACATGGCTAGTCAGGTACAGTTTGTCCTCTAGGCACTTATCACACAAGCCCTTTGGTCGATATCCCCTTCTACAATGTACCACCCACACCTTGTTACAATAGTCACACTTAAAATGCACAAATGGATAACATCTACACCTAAGAGTTGCACAACTTATCTGATCCCGTTTGGTCATTTACTTGGCCGACATAAAGTTATCTTTAGGTCTCCAGGGGAAGTGGTAGCCTTCCACTCAGGCATCTCCTCCCGGTGCTCAATCTTTTTTACTCGAGACGCGTGGGTCCAGCCTTTCTCTGCTGTCCCGACGGCGGTGTCTGTGGTCAATAGGATGAGAAAAGGGCCTTCCCAGTGAGGAGAGAGGGACCTCTCTCCATGTTTTTATGAGCACTCAATCCCTGGGCTGTAGCCTATGTACAGCAAACCCCAAGGGGGTGCCCTGAGTTATTATATCCTGCTTTCGTAATTCCTGCAGATTCTTATCTCTATCAGGTATGGCTGTATCTGGCCATCCTCTTTTCTTGGGTGTCCTACCAGCATCCCATATTACATTTCAAAAGGTGACAGCCCTGTCTCTGAATGGGGCATGGTCCTGATGTTTAGCAAAGCTAAGGGGAGGCACTTTGACCAGGACATCTTGGTTTCAAGTATCAGCTTTGATAATTGAGCCTTCAGCGTCTGGTTCATCCTTTCAACCTGTCCCAAACTCTGTGGGTGCCATGGAGTATGGTGTTCCCACCTGATCCCCAAGGCTCCTGCTAGTTGCTTAATGATTTTAGAATTTGATCTGAATCTATATATTTTGATCTGAATCTGTATATTTCACCAACCCATATCGAGGTATGATTTCTTCTAGTAAAAATATTGATACTGCCTGAGTCATAGCCCTAGAGCTTGGAAAGGCCTTTACCCAATGGGTCATTTTGTCCACTAGTACTAGTAAAAATTTGCATCTTCCTTCCTTAGGCAGTTCTGTAAAATCCACCTGAATCCTCTCCAAAGGACAGTATGCTGTTGGACGCCTTCCCAATGCTACCTGTCGTGCCCTGGCTCAATTAACTTTCTGGCAAACCACACATCCCTGTATTCCTTGTTTGGCTAATTCATAAATCCTCTTACACCCGAAAAATTTTAGAAACTGTTCTGCAAGGGCCTGAGCGCCCCAACACATCTGCTGGTTTAATCTTTTCAATATCCTTCTGGTATAGTCTTTAGACAGTAATTCTCTCCCATCTGGTAATTTCCACTTACCTTCTTCTAATCTTCCCCCTATTTTCTCATACCCTTCAATTTCTTTGGGAGAAGGATACAGAGGATATTCCTGGGTACCGCTTTCTTTGATCTCTGGGGTACTTACCTGCAATAGAGCAGTGTTTTTCGCTTCCCAGCTAGATTATTCCCTCGGGTCCAGAACTGCATTCCTGCTTGGTGCCCTTTCACATGGACTATTGATATTGCCTCTGGCTCCCTGATGGCTTCTAAGATTTGCTTTATTAATTCTCCATGCACTAGTTCTCGTCCCTTGGTGTTAAGTAATCCTCGCTCCTCCCAAATTTTTCCAAAGGTATGGACTATCCCAAACGAGTGCTTAGAATCTATGAAAACCGTTCCCTTTTTGCCTTTTAATTTCCATAGGGCTCTAATTACTGCATATAATTCACATGCTTCTGCTGACCAGCTAACACTCAGGGGTCCTGATTCTATTACTTCTCTGATCTTACCATCCACTACAGCATATCCAGATTTCCTATTCCCCTCTATGACTCTGGCTGAGCCGTCTACAAACCATTTCTCTCCCTCGTCTAATTCCTCTTCCTCTAGGTCAGGTCTTATCTTGGTCTGCAATTCCACCACCTCGACGCAATCATACGCTGGTTCCCCTGAGGCTTCCCTGAACAAGATTGTGCCGGATTTTTTGCAGTAGTCAGTTGTAGTTCAAGATCACGGGAGTGGATTAATATGGCTTCATATTTCAAAAGCCTGGCATCAGTGAGCCATTTCTCGACCTTTTGTTGCAATATGTTCCTCACACTGTGAGGAGTGTATACCACTAGTGGGGCTCCAAAAGTTACCTTTTTCGCTTCCTCCACTAATAATGCCACAGCTACAATAGCTTGCAGACAGGTGGGCTACCACCGGGTCTAAAGGCTTAGATACATATCCTACTGGTTTCTTATCCCCTGCCCAATCCTGCATTAGTACCCCGTGAGCAGTATGGCTACTCATGTCCACAAACAACTGAAATTGTCTTTTTATATCAGGCAAACAACATCGGAGCTGCCGTCAGGGTCTCTTTTATCTGCTTAAATCCTTCCTCATCCTGCTGTGTCCATTTCAGTCTATCAGTGGTCCATTTCTCATAGAAAAACTTCACCTTCTCACTATATCCCTCGATCCACTGCCTGCAATATCCTAAACGTCCCAACAGTTGTCTGATTTCTCTCTTCGTCCACAGGGAGGGTAAAGCAACAATTCGTGCCACTCTTTCAGGACAACCAGCGTCCCAAGTATCTTACCTCGGGCTCAGTAAACTGTAGCTTGGAGTTTGAGACCTTTAATCCTTTGTCTCCTAAGAAACAATGAAATTGTGCTGGCCCTTACATCTTCCTCCTTAGGACCTGCTACCAGTAAGTCATCTGCATATGGCAGTAGCTTGATACCCTCTGGCGTTACAAATTGGCTTAGAAATTGCTCAAGAGCCTGTCCAAATAAGTTTGGTGAATCCACGAACCTCTGAGGCAGATGTCCATCTGAGCTGTTGCTTCCTATTCGTCTCTGGATCCTCCCATTGAAATGCAAAATAGTCCCTACTTTCTTTAGCTAAAGGACGGGTCCAAAAAGCATCTTTTAAATCTATTACGCTATACCATGTACCCTCAGGAGAAATATTATTTAGCAGAGTGTAAGGATTGGAAACTGTGGGAAATAGCATTTTTGTCCTCCCATTCACAGCCCTCAAATCCTGTACTAATCTGTAATTTCCAACTGGTTTCCATACTGCCAGAATAGGAGTATTATGTCTTGACATGCACGGTTCTAGTGTTCCTTTTCTGATGAATTCCTCTATTATTGCTTTCAGCCCTTTTCTACCTCCCATAGGTATAGGGTATTTCTAATTCTAACTGGATCCTCTGGTCTTTCGATTTCAATACAAATTGGCTCCATATGCAGCCTCCCAGCCTCTCCTTGTGTATGCCGAACCTTTGAATTTATTTTGCTTTTGTCCTCAGTGGTTAGTTTATATAAACTTAGCATGAGTTGAGACTCCTGTGCAATTATACTTATCCCCAGGGCTACCATCAGATCCCTTCCTAGTAGGTTATAATCTGCCTCTTCCACCAGTAACATATTCCCGAAGCAAAACTTTGATTCTATCTTAACATTTTTAATCACAGGTACCTTAAAAAGGTCTCCCTTCAATCCGATCACCACCATGGTGTCTTTGCTTCTTATACATCCTGGTGGCAGCCGCTGAATGGTGCTCTGCTCTGCTCCTGAATCTACTAGAAAAGTTAATTCCTGTTTCGGGGTCTTGTCTTTAATTTTATTAAGGGCTCGTTGGATGTTCTGGACCCCAAATTAAAAAGCCCCTGACACCTCTAATCTTCCTGAAAGATTTTCTCATCCTTCACTCTTTTCTTGCATTCCCTCCGAAGGTGCTCCCTGGGCTTGCAGTAAAAGCACTCGGGGTTGTACTTGTTACTGTTCGAGTGCCTTCTCTGAGGAAGGTTTGGCTTTCTCGGAGGCGGATGACTCTGTGTTGGTTTCATAAAGTCTTGAGTCCGTTCCTGCTTTTGGGCTTCCCTGACGGCGGCCACCAGGACCTTTGCCTGTGCTTTTTGTTGTTCCGCGTCTCTTCTCATATAAACCTTTAGAGCCTTCCTTAGTAATTTCTGTAATCCTTTTTCCTGCCAGCCTTCTATTTTCTCTAGTTTTCTCTATATATCCTCCCATGATTTCGCAACAAATTGTGTTTTTAGCATAACCTCCCTGACAGGGGAGTCCGGATCTGTCCCCGAATGCATTCAAAGTCCTTTCCTTAGTCTCTCTAGCCATTCTGTGGGTGTCTCATCTTTTCATTGGCATTCCTGGAATACCTTACTGATATCTTGTTCTTTTGGCACTGCTTTCCCTATACCCTGTATTACCATATTTCTCAGTTCTATCATTTTTGTTCAGTCCTCCTCATTCTGAGCATTCCATGATAGCCTCTGATCTGGCCACTTCTGGTTCCCCCATGTCCCTTGGGGATTCCTGTGATCCCAGTCTCATATCGCCACTTGTCTTATCATATCCCTTATGATAAGACAATGACCTTAGTATGGCGTTATATCATCATAAGTGTATACGCTTGTCCCCAGGAATTCATCTAGCTTTCTGCTACTCCTATCGGATTGTCCATCAAACTCCCCATCTCTTTCTTGAAAGCCCTTACATCCTCAGTATTAATTGGTACATTTACGTACCAAATTATTCCTGGGGCAATGGGCATTTCTCTTAAAGAGATTCTGTTTGTCCTCCTCGCTCTCACTATCATCATTGGCCACCCTCCTTGTCTTGTGCCGTATTCGGCTGGCTGGAGGAGAACTGGTTTCCCCAGTATGACAGGCTTGCCACTTGCTTTCCACTGGCAGCAGTAGGGGGGGGGGCTGAGCGCTATCTTGTGGATACTATGGAGCCAAGCCTGTCCCTGTGGGAGCAGGACTTACGGCTGCTGCACTGGGAGCGGAGGTGCCTGTGCCTGTGTGGGTGGGTGTGAAGGACCCAAGGATGCAGGCAAAGGAACCTGAGCCTGCAGAGGATATGGAGGCGGAAGGTTATCTAAGGGCTCCCACGTTTCTCCCTGAATCATGGCACTCCTGTAAGTTTTAACTGTGCTAGCATATTCCCATAGTTTGGCATAGCTCATCTCCTCACTTTCTGGCAGGTACTCATCGTACACGTAGTCGTGCAAAGCTCGGCAAGTCCACCTTTCGAAAGTGCCAAACATCAGCCACGTTAGGTGTCTTTTAATCTCTTTTCCTCCCCATACCTCAATGCAATAATGTATCATTCGTTCCTTGGATCTCATACTTCTCTTGAGGCAGTCCTCCCAGTGTTCTAACATCCACCCCAATGGACTATTTCTCGGAATTTCAGGTAAACCGTTCTCCTGTTCCTTTTTTGATTTACCCTGAGTTTTTCCCTGCATCTTACTCTTTTTCTGCCCCACCTTCCTCGACTCTATTTCTTTTAGTCTCTCCATACCGTGTTCCTGTGTTGTATTTCGATATGAGTCCTAAAGTTTTCCCTGAATCAGTACCGTACCTGTTTTTAATCCTAATTGAACCTTACCAGCCTGCTAGGCTCACAGTGTCGGTTTGCCGACTGGTAGAAGGCTCTCTTACCTGGACTTACTGAAGTCCTGGACCAAAAAAATTTACCAGCTTCCGAACGCCTGGGAACGTACCCTCCCTTTCTGGTCCGCCCGTGATCAAACCCCTGAACTCCCCTCCCCGGAGTTACAGGCTTTACGTGTGAAATGAGCTCCTCTGCTTCCCCCTTGACCGACCCCTTCCCTCGAGGGAGAGGGGAGCTGGGATCTTGGAGTCCACACTCGCTTCGTGATAGTATCAAGTCTCACACACGCGCTCAATCACACCTCACTCAACCATGATATGATTCTTTTTTCCGTGTGGATTCTTCGTGCACGTAGACTTCTATGAGTGAAAAAATGTTGCCGCAGCCTCGGAGACCCACCTCCAAATACCTGAGAGCTATTTTTGGGCCCCCTTTTTTTTTTTAAATCTCGTCCCAGATTGTATCTTTTAGCTTTTGGTTTGTCTGATTGGTCCTACAGGGCTTCCCAACCTTGTTGGGCCACTGAAATGACCAGGGCACATCCTGACCAGAGGAAGGGGGTCCCCAGAACCCCTAAATCAGATCATGTAGGGGTCACTAAGATTGTTGTAGATAAAAACTGATCAAACCAATTTAATAATAATAAATATATGTATATAATTTATTGTGCGACTGATATACAGTTTTGAGATCCACAATCAAAGGGACAGCGTTGAGCCTGGATGGACACTGGGTGAACACTGATCCGACCTCTATCGCATCAGACCCGCTCTGTTCACTAAGGCAGTCCGGTACAGTCAGGTTTTATACCCTTTCTGTTGCTCGAGGCAGCGTCACTCTTGTTCTTTTCATAGTCAAACACATTCATGATGTCATCTTTCTCCAAGTTGCACTGGACAATGTGGTTCCTGGCAAGCTGTGAATGCTGAGAGTAGGGGGAACCTGGTATTGGGATGCAAGTTCCCTGATAACTTCTGCTATCTCAATCTCAGTGCTTGATGAGCGTTGACCGCCCAGGTGGCCTTTGAGAAATGATCCATCTCCTTCCCCAGCTAGGCTCTTTTAATTGCAAATTAGACCCCCTCCTTCCTGCTGTCTGCAGTTTTGCAATGACATGCAGCAGTCTCTAAGCATGAAGCAATTCCATGTGGATTTGAAAATGCTTTTGTGTATTTCTTTTAAACATTATAACATATCTTCCTCTCATATTCTACATAAGCACAAATTACCTATATCACATATTACAGAATGGTACCAATTCTAGCCTTTATTTTGCCTTCTTTTGCTGCCATGCACCAAATTGTGTCAGACTCATCAATGAACTGGGTTCTTCCAGGATGGGGTGTGCAAGGACGATCCCTCAGCTCATGTGTGGACCTGGTGTGCACCAGGCCAGAGACGTGAGTGTCATCCATAGCCAGCCCCTGTCTGCCAAGAGAACAGGAAGCTGCAGCTCTGAGGAACTCTGGGGTGAGGCAGCAAACAGCCCAAATGCCTAGTTTATATCAGTTACTGGTCAGGAGTATTTACTGCTGAGAGATTTTTATTGTCCTGCCCAGAGCTGGAAAAAAAGAACCCTGGCAGTTTGCTTTAGCTGTGAAGAGACACTTTTCAACAGGTTCCAGCTCTTCTGCTTGTCTAAGTTAAAAGCAAAGCCAAACTCTTCTGTTGGTCACATCAAACCAACATAAGTTTCAGGAGTCTGTGGAAGACATAAGAGTGTCAACATTATTTCATTTTATAATACTTACAGTCTTCTACTTCAGCCATGGGATAATTAGGCCATCACTGACTATATCAAAAAACGGGAAAAAGCACTGAAGAAGAAGTTTTTTTACAACTAAGTTTTAAAAACTAATGAATGAATTTCATAAAGAAAACCATGTAGTAAGAATACAGTAATTTAAACATCTCAAATCTCTTTGATAATGGAACCCCGAATCCCAGTCATGTGCAGTGTAGCCTCAGCTGTCCCTTTGAGGCCAGAGAACTGCCAAGGCTCAGGGCTGGGATGAGCCTTCACCCAAAACCAGTTCCAAGACTGATTTGGAATCAATCCAGAGCAAGGCCTACACAAAGAGGAAAGTCTCAAGGCCAAAGCCAAACCTTCATCATGTTGGATTTGTTTTAACACTGATCTGGAGCAAATGTGCTTGACCTGCAACACCACTCTTACTGTAAAACTTTACATGAGGTACTAAATAAGCACTGTCCTGTCCTGTCCTGAGCTGTGCTGCCCAAATACTGTGGAGAACTTGCTCTGCCTCTGCCCTGTGCCCCTGGGGCTTCTCTTGGCCAGGCAGCCTCAGTGGGAGCCAGCACTGGCTGCTGCCCCAGCGGGCCCCCAGGACAAGGCCCAGCAATTGAGAGGCCAATGGAAGCACTGGGCAGCAGCAGAAGCCTCAGCAGAGTTATTTGGACAACCATGGACTGGCCACAACTCCACTGCAGCATGACTCCCAGTCAGGCTACGTATGCAGGAGCAGAGTTATAAGAAAACTGTGGAGAAAAATCAACAACTGACCATCTGTTCTCGTACAGCTTGCGATTGCCAAAATAGCAGCCTATCAGCACAAGTGGCACAGTGAACACTGTCACCACCGTGCCTATCATGCAGGTCCTGCGCACATCCTGGAGGCAGACAATTCTTGGGAAGCGCACTGGATCCGGGGCATATATTCCTGTTTCATTGATAACGTCTGTGGGAGCAATGGGGAGCATGAGCCCGTGCTGTGCTGCACTGCTGAGCTGGCAGCACGGTGGATACGGGCAGGACGTTCTCTGTTTCCCCCAGAGCTGGGGCCTGCAGGCACCTTGCCGGCCCTTGGCACAGGCTGTGCCAGCCAACAAAGCCCAGCAGGCCGGGAGGAGAGCCCGGGGGCTGCGCAGCTGCTTGGGCAGTGGCTGCTGCCAGGGACATGGGCCAAAGCCATCCCTGAGCAGCCACTGCCACCCCTGGCCCTCCCTGCCCCGTCACAGCTCCCCCAGCCCCAGGGGACAGGCTCAGGCCCTCTCAGGAGACACTGGAGCAATCACCTGCTGTGCCAGTGCCTGGAACCGCCTGTTCTCCTGCAGAAGAGGCTGCCACTGAGCCACTGCTTCTTCCTGGAACAGCCACCTTCTGTGCCAGCTTTTGGGTCATCGCTTGAGAAATAAAAGGGACAGATGGATCAGATGGGACAGTTCCCCATTAGGGAGATATAGTCTTCAGAAGCTAATACTGGTGAAAGTCACGGACAATGATCAGGAAATCAGATGAGCTTTTGGGATTGGACAGGCCCCTCCCTTCTCCAAACCACCACCTCTCGTGATCTGCCTGGAGACTGGGAAATTGCAGGGGATCTCAGGGTGGGCATGGCCCAAGGTGCAGTTTGGGCTCCCTGGTGGCAGATCCAAATGCCTTCCTGCAGAGGCTGGGCAGAAGCTGCAGCCAGGCCAGGCTGGGAAACAGCCCTGCAGGGCGTCAAAGCAGCAGCAGCAGCAGCGGGGCAGCGAGGCTGCCATGGATCCCTTCCCGCTGTGCCGGGCACGGCGTGTCCAGATGTGCAGCCAAAGCCCCCCGCTGCTGAGTCCCAGGGGAAGCATGAGGGAAATACACTCACCACGGCGTCTCTCCAGATCACTCAGCATCTTGTTCAGAAATTTGGCTGCCTCCAGTGACTTGCTTCCTCCTGTGTCTTGGTTCTTCCATCTAGGAGGACCTTAATGGAAAGTGATTCAATTTCTCCTTCAGGCCTGAGTGGCAGTGAGGGCACCTGGGTGACTGGTGCCCTCCAAGGCACTCCCTCAGCTCTGCCTCCCACTCAGGAGCACAGGTGGTTTCTCAGTGAGATTTGCTGGGGTGGTATGTGCAAAGTGGTGAAGTATTGGTGGATCAGGATCTGATGTTGTACAGTTCAAGAAGCTGATGACATAGAGAGCCTTGCAAAGTCTTTCAACTGGAGAAATTATTTTTGTTTCTCTCTATTGCTGATTGAGGACTCTTTTGAGGGTGTGATGCATCCTTTCTAGGATGGATTGTCCTGTGGGGCTTGCAGGTATACCTGTCTTGTCTTCTATTCCCCAGACACTGAAGAACTCTTTCAACTTGTGAGAGGTATAGGCAGGTCCATTGTCTGTTTTGATCTCCTTTGGTACTCCCAGGGTAGCAAAGGCCAGGAAAAAATGTTTCATGGTGTGCGCGCAGTTTTTCCTGGTTGTGTTGATCCAAGTACTGCTCCTGAAAATGTATCGACCGATACATGCAAGTATTTTGACTTTCCAAAAGGTGCAAAGTGGGTTACATCTGTCTGCCACAGCTGGCAGCTGTTTAAACCTCGGGGATTGACTCCCGTCTCCATAGATGGTATCTGGTAGTTTTGACGGTTTGGGCATGTGGCAACAATAGCTTCTGCTTGATCTTTTGAATGCTTGAACATTCTGATAAGGGCAGGCACATTTTGATGAAAAAATGAGTGTGACAACTTTGCCTGGGCAAAGATGTTAGGGACATTAGCAGTCTCTATTGCCATGGCTAAGGTGTCTGCTTTCCTGTTCCCTTCTGGAATGAAACCTGGGAGGTCAGTGTGTGACTTCACGTGCATTATATGGTAAGGTTGTTTTCTGTGGGAAATTAAGCGTGTTAATGTAGAAATCAATTGGTATAACTTTGGATTGGAAACCTCTTTGAGAAGAGCATATTCTGCTCTCATAGCTATGCCAGCAACATAAGCTGAATCTTATGTGACCAGATTAAAAGGTTCATTTTTGAATTTCTCAAAGGCTCTGACAACAGCTGCTAATTCTGCAATCTGTGGAGATCGCTCCACTATTTCTATGTCAGATTCCCAGTTTTGGGTCTTAGGGTCTTTCCCGGTCCTTACCGACTTGTGGGACGACCCTGAGCCATCTGTAAATGCTGCAAGGTAGGGCTGGAGAGGAATGGGGGGGGATTTGGGTGTTCTGCAGGAAGCACTGCCAATTGGAGATATCTCTCCTGAGAATTCACCTTAACTGGCTTGGTGAGCCACAGGTTTCCTCCAGCTAAAGTCCACTTTCTTCCAGAGAGGTTCATATTCAAGAAAGAGTCCAACCTGTAAGCTTTACACACTGCTCATGTTTATAGTTTCATATTTATCAAGGAAATGCTTTCTCCTTTTAGGCTCAGATTTTAAAAGCTCTTTTAGCATCTAAATCCCTCTTCTAGACCTTCATCTGAGACCTACTTGCTATCACTTAGATCTGAAATCCCAGCCATGACCTTAAGTTATAATCCCTAATGCAGGAAACAACAGTTTGCATTTAGTCAAGAAAGTGTTTAAGTACCTGCAAGTGATTAAATGTTGTCCTAAATTGGAGTGTGTAATTATAATCACCTATTCCTGATTTCATATTCCAGACTCATATTCCTGCAATCTGTATGACTTAAACATGAACTTCTTCTGAGAGCACAGATTCCTGTGCCAGGGTTTGAACTGCCCCTGTCATGTCACTGGGTTCCTAAACCAGCCTAGTTGACCAAATAGTTCATAGTTCTTTTCTTCAGGTGCCCATCCTGATCTTCCTACTCTGATGAGTGTGCCAGGTTTGTGTCTGGACTATCTTTCAGCTTTTACTTTTTAATCCCTGTCAAGTTAGTGAGTCAGCTCAACTTTAAAGGTACATTTCAATAAATTCCTTCCTGAAAAGCTTGAGTTCAATTCATTTCAGTGCAAAAGACATCACAAGAAATTGTATACTTACTATTGGTGTTGTATCAAGAGTGTGTAGTTGCCAGTGCCTGATGACAGGAGAGTTTAGGAAGTCAGGCAAGTCCCATTTTTATGCAGTGCCCAGGGATTTATTCTCACAGGACAAATCATTGGTCACTATTCCCTAAACTCCCTTTTCCCCCCCCTCTAAGTTCTGCTGCAGCACAAGGTGACATCTTCCATGTTCTAATGGAATCCTATGATTTTTAAGTGTTGTTTCTAAAAATACCACACATTAAAATATTACTACAGTACAAATGTCACATCTACTGCTTCTTTCACCCATTGAGCCATTTGCCCTGTCAGAAAAGGAAACTGGATTGGTTTGACATGAATTGTTCTTGCCAAATATGAGTTGGCTTTGTTTTCTATACTAGATTGGAGGTGGCTTAGAAATCGATTACTTAATAAAGTGTCCATATTCTTTTTCTCTGTAAGAGCATTGGAGGTGTCTTGGTGGGAAAAGACAGCTTTTGCTAAGGAAGGCAGGAGCCTTCCGTGAAATGGACAATGTCAACCCCCTCCCTTCAAATTGTTGTAATTTTGAAATTAAAAAGTTCTCAGTTAAAGATATGGGAATAGGAATAGCAGTTCTTTACTAGGAAAACTGAAAATACAAATGCAACAGTACAAACGAAAAAAACCCAAAACCCACAGCCAGAGTCAGAGCAGGACCTGACACCCTGTGGGTCAGTGTAGCAGGCCCAGGGGCTGCAAGGCCTCCTTGGCGGTCAGACGCCTGAGCTAGGAAATGCCAGGTCAGCATGACTGGACCCTAGCAGCCCCTCTCTTCCGCCTTTCCGACCCTGCTTATCTCTCTGTAAGCCCATAGGTCACTTTCCCCTGACCCTTTCTCTTGGACAGTTTTCAAAACCCCTGTAGGGTATAAAAACCCCTGATTCTGCCCGGTTCGGCACAAGAGCTGTCACTGGGAACCTTCGTGGCACACCTGCATAAAGAATCCTGTGGAACCTCACACGGCCTTCTCCTCTCTCTCCCTGCGTCTGCTGCTGCAGCACCTAGCAAGCCACGAGCTGAAATCACTGAGCTGATAATCACTAAGAGCTCCAATCACTATAGCTTGCCTAGGCTGCTTGAGCCTCCACTGAGTTATCCTGGCTCCGGCACCCTGCTGGGCATCAGCCTGGCGGGAAACTGCCGTGATAAACTGGCACCCAAACTGAATGCTGGACCTGGCATTTCAGAGGAGCAGCATTTCTTCTTGAAATTGTCACTGCCTTCGCTCACCAGACGTCCTGGAAGAAGAAGCCCTCCGTTTTAGCAGGACTCTTCTGAAAGGCTGTCAGTCGACCCTCAAACCGCTGACATCTGGGCACAAAAAGTGCTCGAGGAGACTGATTCAGCAGACTACCTGCTGGCAGATCTTTGACCCACATCTGGCTGAAGAAGTGTACGTTTTGAAACAGCCTTTCTTGCACGCAAAAAACTTTTTCCGTGGGTCCCCTTTTTTTTTTTTTTTTTTCTTTTTTCTTTTTTTTTCTGCTGGCAGGGAACGGGAACATGGGATCGAAGCTCAGTATGTTAAAACAATCCCAGAATGAGAGAGATTTATATTTACTAATCCTAGAAATCCTATCTTCTAACAACTTTTCTTTTTCTAAAGGTAACCTTTCAAAAACTAACCTGAAAAAATTTATAAAATTGATTCTTTCCCACTTTCCGGATACTAACACATACACTACCACTTTAGACTCCTATTGGGATAGAATTGGGACCACGATATATAAGTTTCACACTAACCAAGATTTTTCTGTAACTCAGTTTATCCCTATATTTCACATTATAACCAAAGCCATAGAAAAAACTAACAAAAAACCTGTAACTTCAGTGCAAACCTTTTATGAACAAAGTGCTAACTTATCTGTTTCACCAGAACCCTTTCCATCAAATGCTAATCGTGCTGATAACATTCCTTCACCCTCCACTCTTCCCCTGGTTCCTAGTGTCCTGCCGTCCCCCCCTCCCCTTGTGCCGCCTCCCCCACCCCTGCCGTGCCCGAGGCTCCTGCCTGTGTCCCCCCCTCCCCCTTGGACGTGAATTCCACTGTGCAGCCGCGGCATCCTGTGAGCGACCTTGCTCTGCGTTATCTCCGAGTGCAACTGCGCCTGTTTCCGTTTTGGCTCAGAGAATTACTGCCGTTCCAGTAGATTATAAAAAGGAAAAAAGGGGCGGTGCTACTACTAGAAAGACATGGGAACCTATTACAAATAAAGAACTTGTACAAAAGAACATGGTAGAAGTTCACATATTTTTAGAAATTCCCTAGAATCTACATTCTCAGCACATGTCCTGGTACCCCGCGATATTAAAAATATTGCCCAGTGCCTCCTTTCTCCCGCCGAGTACATGCTTTGGGAAAGGCATTGGAAAAAGCAATTAAAAACATTATCAGATAACTATGCTGCTGATGCTGATAAGTCAAACTTTACAGTCGAACAGCTGGCTGGTGAAGGGGATTTGCAGAAACCCTCTCACCAAGCTGATACCTTACCTAAGACAACACTACAAGACATGGTTATTGCAGCAGAAACCTCCTTACTTCTTACCCCTGATGACTCTATTTCTACCCAACACTTTTCTAGTATTAAACAAGGAATAGATGAAAGCTTTATCAAATTTGTAGATAGAATTAAGGATGCTCTGGAAAAACAGATAGAGAGCACAGAGGCAAGAAAAGAACTGTTGTGCAAGCTTCCCATGAGTAACTCAAATGAAAAATGTAAAGCAATTCTGAGAGCCTTACCCTTAGACACAGAACCTACCATAGAGCAAATGCTGGAAAGCTGCACACGCCACCTGTCCACTGAAGATACAGTGGCCCAAGCAGTTACTAAGGGTGTTGCAGAAGGAGTTTCTGGTGCATATGCAATAATAGCTTCTAAAGACCAGGTCTGCTGCTACCACTGCGGAGACTGTGGACATTTTATAAAGGACTGTCCAGAGAGGTCACCTCCCAGGTACCCTCACAATTTCTACCAAAGGTCCCAGAATCAGCAGTACTATCAGCCGCGTCCGGGAAACTTCCAGTGGAGCGTGGTGGGGCCCCAGGCAAGGACACCAAATCAAAGGCCATCCACAGCCAGTCACGCACCATCCCAGGAGATTCCAGACCACATGAGGAGGACCCAACACACAGAGCAATACCGAGGGGAACCCGCCAGCTACTGGTAACTGCTATGTCCATTGACTTTAAAAATGACAATGTTTATCGTGTTCCCACAGGCAAACGTGGGCCAAAAGGTGGTCCTTCTAACATCCTAATTATAGGTGATACTCTCCGTAGCCCAAAGGAAATATTTGTTGTTCCAGAAGTACAAACAGTGTACTCGGGCCAAGAAATCTCTGTCCAGATGTACTGCACAGACTTACCATTTTTTCTTCCAAAGGGTACTCCGTTCGCACAAGCCTTTTTACTCCCTAAGAATCACAGAGAACAGCTTCCTCTCAACCCCACAGCAATGTGGACACAAGTTGTGGGACCGAGTAAGCCTGTCATCGAGTGCGGTCTTACCTGCAGAGGAGAAAAGATCCACCTACCAGGGATGCTGGACACCGGTGCAGACGTGACCATCATCGCCCGCTCAGAATGGCCAGCTCACTGGGAGCTACAACCTGTGGCAGGCATGATCACAGGGATCGGTGGAGCTACAGTTTCCATGCGGAGCAAGTACAACATCCTCGTCAAAGGGCCTGAAGGCAAGTTGGCAACCATCCGCCCGTTCATGGTAAGGGCCCCCATCATCCTCTATGGCAGGCACATTTTATTCCAGTAGGGTGCTTCCCTACGTATATTCCCAGTCCGGAATTCTAATTGGGGCCACTGAGGAGCGCGCACTGCCAGACACTCCTCGTCTCACCTGGAAATGCCATAACCCGATCTGGATCGAGCAGTGGCCCCTCTCTAAAGTCAAATTGCGCACACTACATGCCCTTGTGGATGAACAGCTCGCCAAAGGCCACATCGTAGAGACCACCAGCCCTTGGAACTCTCCAGTCTTCGTACTGCAAAAGCCTGGAACGGACAGGTGGAGGCTCCTCCACGATCTTCGCAAAATCAACGAGGTCATCGAGGACATGGGTCACCTCCAGCCTGGCCTGCCCTCACCATCGATGCTGCCTAGAGACTGGACACTTGCTATCATTGATATTAAAGACTGTTTCTTCAGCATCCCGCTGCATCCCCAGGACGCTCCACGGTTTGCCTTCTCCGTCCCCTCTCTTAACAGAGAGGCTCCACTCAAAAGATATCATTGGCTGTATCTTCCTCAGGGACTTGAATGCAGTTCCACTCTATGCCAGTGGTATGTTGCTCACATCCTGTCTCCTGTTCGGAACCTATTCCCAGATGCGATCATCCATCACTATATGCACGATATCCTAGTCTGTGCATCAGGAAAAGCTTACTTGGACAAAGCAGTTAAAAAGACTATTGAAACCATAGAAAAGGCAGGATTCGAGATCTGTGAGGACAAAATACAGTACACCAATCCATGGACTTACCTTGGACTCCAGATCCGGGAAAGGACCATCGGACTCCAGCAGCTCACCATCCAAGACAAGCCAAATAGCCTGAGAGACTTACACAGTCTGTGCGGATCCATCAGCTGGGTACGTCCACTGCTAGGAATTACAACAGAGGACCTCACTCCACTGTTCAACCTTCTTTGGGGCAAGGAGGATCTGGACTCTCCATGCACTCTTACAGCAGAAGCCCGAGATACCATCACCAAGGTCCAAGAAGCCCTGTCTTCACTCAAAGCCCATCGCTTTGAGCCCAGCCTGCCTTTCCAGTTCGTCATTCTGGGAAAAGCACCTTGGTTCTATGGACTGATCTTCCAATGGGACACTCAACTTCGAGACCCTTTACTAATACTGGAATGGATCTTTACAAATAACCAACCCACAAAGACAATTACCACCTTCCAAGAAATTATGGCACATTTAATAAAAAAGGCTAGAACACACCTCCGCTCCCTTGCAGGGTGTGTGTTCACATGCATATATTTGCCAGTGACCATTGGGGACGTGGAACATTTGCTCCAGACCAATGAAAATCTCCAGTATGCCTTAGACAGCTATACAGGCCAAATTTCAGTACATATCCCAAAACATAAGCTTTTTAATTGTGATGTAACCTTTCATCTGACCCCAAAATTAATCCAAAGTAGAACACCTCTCAAAGCTCTAACCATCTTTACAGATGGCTCAGGGTCATCCCACAAGTCGGTAATGACATGGAGAGACCCTAAGACCCAAAACTGGGAATCTGACATGGAAATAGTGGAGGGATCTCCACAGATTGCAGAATTAGCAGCTGTTGTCAGAGCCTTTGAGAAATTCAAAAACGAACCTTTTGATCTGGTCACAGATTCAGCTTATGTTGCTGGCATAGCTATGAGAGCAGAACATGCTCTTCTCAAAGAGGTTTCCAATCCAAAGTTATACCAATTGATTTCTACATTAACACGCTTAATTTCCCACAGAAAACAACCTTACCATATAATGCACGTGAGGTCACACACTGACCTCCCAGGTTTCATTCCAGAAGGGAACAGGAAAGCAGACACCTTAGCCATGGCAATAGAGACTGCTAATGTCCCTAACATCTTTGCCCAGGCAAAGTTGTCACACTCATTTTTTCATCAAAATGTGCCTGCCCTTATCAGAATGTTCAAGCATTCAAAAGATCAAGCAGAAGCTATTGTTGCCACATGCCCAAACCGTCAAAACTACCAGATACCATCTATGGAGACGGGAGTCAATCCCCGAGGTTTAAACAGCTGCCAGCTGTGGCAGACAGATGTAACCCACTTTGCACCTTTTGGAAGGTCAAAGTATGTGCATGTATGGGTCAATATATTTTCAGGAGCAGTATTTGCATCAACACATACAGGAGAAACTCGCAGCACACCATAAAACATTTTTTCCTGGCCTTTGCTACCCTGGGAGTACCAAAGGAGATCAAAACAGACAATGGACCTGCCTATACCTCTCGCAAGTTGAAAGAGTTCTTCAGTGACTGGGGAATAGAAGATAAGACAGGTATACCTGCAAACCCCACAGGACAATCCGTCATAGAAAGGACCCATCACACCCTCAAAAGAGTCCTCAATCAGCAATAGAGAGAAACAAAAATCATTTCTCCAGTTGAAAGACTTTGCAAGGCTCTCTATGTCATCAGCTTCTTGAACTGTACAACATCAGAGCCTGATCCACCAATAATTCACCACTTTGCACATACCACCCAAGCAAAGCTCACTGAGAAACCACCTGTGCTCCTGAGTGGGAGGCAGAGCTGAGGGAGTGCCTTGGAGGGCACCAGTCACCCAGGTGCCCTCACTGCCACTCAGGCCTGAAGGAGAAATTGAATCACTTTCCATTAAGGTCCTCCTAGATGGAAGAACCAAGACACAGGAGACAGCAAGTCGCTGGAGGCAGCCAAACTTCGGAACATGATGCTGAGTGATCTGGAGAGACGCCGTGGTGAGTGTATTTCCCTGAGCCTTCCCCTGGGACTCAGCAGCCGGGGGCTTTGGCTGCACATCTGGACACGCCGTGCCCGGCACAGTGGGAAGGGATCCATGGCAGCCTCGCTGCCCTGCTGCTGCTTTCATGCCCTGCAGGGCTGTTTCCCAGCCTGGCCTGGCTGCAGCTTCTGCCCAGCCCCTGCAGGAAGGCATTTGGCATCAGCTGACAGGCTGCCCAAACTGCACCATTGGCCTGACATGCCCTGAAATTTCCCGGTCTCCAGGCAGATCAGGAATGGCAGCTGCTTGGACAAGAGAGTGCCTTGTCCAATCCCAAAAGTTTTTTTGATTTCCAGTTCCTTATCCATCAGTTAGACCAGTATTGTCTCCTGAAGATTCCAACTCCCAGAAAGGGGAACATCTGCACCTAATCCACCTGTTCCTTTTTCGTTCTGCAGATATGAAACGAAATGCCTTGCTGAAGACTGAGCTTCCCAGAGGAAGCATTGGCTCATTGGCAGCCTCTGCTGCAGGAAGGGAGGCGATGCCAGGCACAGGCCCAGGAGGTAATTGCTGTGCCTCTGAGCCTGAGCCCTGCTGAGGCTTCAGCTGCCCTCTCTGCTGCTGTGTGTCAGTGCCTGCCCCTCCAGGGATGTTTCACAGGGCCTGCAAAGAGGGTGGAGAGTGACCAGGAGCCAGCCCAGAGCTCCCCAGGCCCCTGTGCAGCTTTGGCCTTGTCCATTGACATCTGGCTCCCGCAGCCTACTCGACCCCCTTGCAGTGCCCAGTTCCCAAAAGCAGAGGGGGATCCCAGCACACCATGGAAATGGGTCTGATCTATGCTCCCTTTCTAGGTGAGGTTGCTGGGATAGGTTCTCCAGCAGTTGGGATGGAAGATGGTTTGGAACACTTGGGAGCCTCTGCAGGTAAGTTCTCAACTTCCCCTCAGAGAATAATCATTGACACACTGTCAGGAACCAGGTGACAGGAGCTTCTGTGGCTGTTGAGTTACAGGTGTGTCTGCAGGGAAGACTTTTCTAGCTCCAGGGCTGGTTGCTGCACAAAAGCCCCGCTCCCATCGCAGGGGTGAGTAGTGCTTCCCTGCTGACGCCACAGGCTGTGCCCTGGTTCTGTGGAATCCATTTCTGGAGAAATGGAAATACTTCCTCTTAAGGTACTCAAGGAGGAAGGAAAAAACCTACAAATCAGAGTAAGTCCCTGGAGGAATCCAAACAAGTGGACCAAATCCTGAGTGAACCGGAGAGTTGTCGTGGTTTCCCTCAGCCATCTCCTGCCACTCAGCAGCCGGGGGCTTTGGCTGCACATCTGGACACGCCGTGCCCGGCACAGCAGGAAGGGATCCATGGCAGCCTCGCTGCCCCACTGCTGCTGCTGCTGCTGCTTTGACACCCTGCAGGGCTGTTTCCCAGCCTGGCCTGGCTGCAGCTTCTGCCCAGCCTCTGCAGGAAGGCATTTGGCATCTGCTGACAGGCGGCCTAAACTGCACCATGGGCCATGTCCACCCTGAGATCCCCTGCAAATTCCCAGTCTCCAGGCAGATCACGAGAGGTGGTGGTTTGGAGAAGGGAGGGGCCTGTCCAATCCCAAAAGCTCATCTGATTTCCTCATCCTTGTCCATGACTTTCACCAGTGTTAGCTTCTGAAGACAACACCTCCCTGATGGGGAACTGTCCCATCTGATCCATCTGTCCCTTTTCTTTCACCAGCGATGACCCAAAAGCTGGCACAGAAGGTGGCTGTTCCAGGAAGAAGCAGCGGCTCAGTGGCAGCCTCTTCTGCAGGAGAACAGGCAGTTCCAGGCACTGGCACAGCAGGTGATTGCTCCAGTGTTTCCTGAGAGGGCCTGAGCCTGTCCCCTGGCGCTGGGGGAGCTGTCACGGGGCAGGGAGGGCCAGGGGTGGCAGTGGCTGCTCAGGGATGGCTTTGGCCTGTGTCCCTGGCAGCAGCCACTGCCCAAGCAGCTGCGCTGCCCCCGGGCTCTCCTCCCGGCCTGCTGGGCTTTGTTGGCTGGCACAGCCTGTGCCAAGGGCCGGCAAGGTGCCTGCAGGCCCCAGCTCTGGGGGAAACAGAGAACGTCCTGCCCGTATCCACCGTGCTGCCAGCTCAGCAGTGCAGCACAGCACGGGCTCACGCTCCCCATTGCTCCCACAGACGTTATCAATGAAACAGGAATATATGCCCCGGATCCAGTGCGCTTCCCAAGAATTGTCTGCCCCCAGGATGTGTTCAGGACCTGCATGATAGGCACAGTGGTGACAGTGTTCACTGTGCCACTTGTGCTGATAGGCTGCTATCTTGGCATTCGCAAACTGTACGGGCTCAGACAGTCAGTTGTTGATTTTTCTCCACAGTTTTCTTATAACTCTGCTCCTGCATAGGTAGCCTCACTGGGAGTCATGCTGCAGTGGAGCTGTGGCCAGTCCATGGCTGTCCAAGTATCTCTGCTGAGGGTTCTGCTGCTGCCCAGTGCTTCCATTGGCCTCTCAATTGCTGGGCCTTGTCCTGGGGGCCCGCTGGGGCTGCAGCCAGTTCTGGCTTCCACTGAGGCTGCCTGGCCAAGAGCAGCCCCAGGGGCACAGGGCAGAGGCAGAGCAAGTTCTCCACAGTATTTGGGCAGCACAGCTCAGGACAGGACAGGACAGTGCTTATTTAGTACCTCATGTAAAGTTTTACAGTAAGAGTGGTGTTGCAGGTCAGGCAAATTTGCTCCAGATCAGTGTGAAAACAAATCCAACATGATGAAAGTTTGGCTTTGGCCTTGAGACTTTGCTCTTTGTGTCAGCCCTGCTCTGGACTGATTCCCAGTCAGTCTTGGAGCTGGTTTTGGGCAAAGGCTCATCCCAGCCCTGAGCCTTGGTAGTTGTATGGCCTCAAAGGGACAGCCGAGGCTGCACTGCACATGACTGGGGTTCAGGGCTCCATTATCAAAGAGCTTTGAGATGTTTAAATTACTGTATTCTTACTACATGGTTTTCTTTATGAAATGCATTCATTAGTTTTTAAAACTTAGTTGTAAAAAAACTTCTTTTCCAGTGCTTTTTCCAGTTATTTGATATAGTGAGTGATGGCCTAATTATCCCATGGCTGAATTAGAAGACTGTAAGTATTATAAAATGAAATAATGTTGACACTCTTATGTCTTCCACAGACTCCTGAAACTTATGTTGGTTTGATGTGACCAACAGAAGAGTTTGGCTCTGCTTTTAATTTAGACAAGCAGAAGAGCTGGAACCTGTTGAAAAGAGTCTCTTCACAGAGAGAGAGCTCTTTTTTTCCAGCTCTGGGTAGGAAGATAAAAATCTCTCAGCAGTAAATCCTCCTGACCAGTAACTGATATAAACTAGGCATTTGGGCTGTTTGCTGCCTCACCCCTGAGTTCCTCAGAGCTGCAGCTCCCTGTTCTCTTGGCAGACAGGGGCTGGCTATGGATGACACTCACGTCTCTGGCCTGGTACACACCAGGTCCACACATGAGCTGAGGGATCATCCTTGCACACCCCATCCTGGAAGAACCCAGGTCATTGATGAGTCTGACCCAGTTTGATGCATGGCAGCAAAAGAAGGCAAAATAAAGGCTAGAATTGGTACCATTCTGTAATATGTGATATAGGTAATTTGTGCTTATGTAGAATATGAGAGGAAGATATGTTATAATGTTTAAAAGAAATACACAAAAGCATTTTCAAATCCACATGGAATTGCTTCATGCTTAGAGACTGCTGCATGCCATTGCAAAACTGCAGACAGCAGTGAGGAGGGATCTAATTTGCAATTAAAAGAGCCTATCTGGGGAAGGAGATGGATCATTTCTCAAACAATCCAAACCTGGGCGGTCAACGCTCATCAAGCACTGAGATTGAGATAGCAGAAGTTATCAGGGAACTGGTATCCAAATACCAGGTACCCCCTACTGTCAGCATTCACAGCTTGCCAGGAACCACATTGTCCAGTGCAACTTGGAGAAAGAGGACATCATGAATGTGTTTGACCATGAAAAGAACAAGAGAGACGCTGCCTCAAGAAACAGAAAGGGTATAAAACCTGACTGTACCAGACTGCCTTAGTGAACAGAGCGGGTCTGATGCGATAGAGGTCGGATCAGTGTTCACCCAGTGTCCATCCAGGCTCAACACTGTCCCTTTGATTGTGGATCTCAAGCCTGTATATCAGTCACACAATAAATTATATACATATATTTATTATTATTAAATTGGCTTGATCAATTTCTATCTACAACAATTCCAACCACTTGACATTTTGCTGTGTGTAATGTAGACGGGAACTACAAGTTTCCTATTCATGCACAATTTGCTGTCTGAGAGCACTCAGTTCTCAAAGTCACAGGAGCTTGCAGGTCTGTGTCTGAGATGACTTTAAAAACAAAAACAACCTTTATGTGCTACACCTGTATATCAAAATTTCATAATAGAAATCACAAGCTGATTCTGCTGTTGAGTAGATTAATAAAACCACAAAAAACTAAAGCACAACCGGGACCTCTTGCTGGAGAGAGAGAGTAGGGGTAGGGGGAAAAAGGAAGAGGGGCCTCCAGAGTCAAAGATCTAGTTCTCATAGAAGTATGATCAATGCTCCATTTACTGTTAGTTTCAGGGTACATTTATATGGTTCCAGGGTTCAAGCGACATGGGAAAGTATCTGATTGGTTAACAAAGCACTTACACCTAAAACAAAGACTATTTCTTAAACATATCTTGGTCATGTAGCTCAGCTTGTCAGCAATATCAGTAGAACATTTTCTCATCCTCTGCTAGAATCTTCAGACCATGTACTTTCACATCTTCTTCAGTTGGCAAACTTTCTCAGGCTGGCTGTCCAAGGGCAGCAAGCTTCTGCTATCAGGCACATACCCCAAGTGTTGGCAAGCATGCTTCTAAATCCACAGAATGTCCATTGGTTTTTATCTGCAGGGTTGTGCACATAGGCCACAGCATCTGCCCAAAAGGCTCTCTAACAGGGACCAAATAAAATAGGCAAACAAAACAACCACCAAGAAAAAAGCAAAACCAACAGAAAAATCCCCACAAATCCAGAAAAAGATAAAAAATCAGGTGAAGGAGGCAGAGATCCAAGAGCAGCAAATGGGCAGAGCAACTACAGAAGTGCAGAAAGGAAAGATAATAAGAAAGGAGAGATAATAAGTGGCTACGACACCAAAGTAGCCAGGGGATCTGAGATACTGTTCTCACCCTTCTGGAAACATTTTGACACCAAATTGTCTGAAACTCAATGATGATGATTGTGATAATGGGAATCTCCATGTTTAGCTTTCATATATGCATTGTGTGTGAGTTCTGTTTCTCTTGTGAAGTCGCATCATCTGGCAAGGGGGCTTTTCTGTCCAAAGAAAAACACTGCAGTGGAAATGGAGGCCAGCTTGGAAAAGATTAAAAATAAGAGGCAAAAATAAAGTAATTTTTAAAAATATGTTGTTTGGTTGGTTTGCTGTTTGTTCATGGGTTTTTTATCTGTCTTAGAAAGCAGCCCCTCAGATGTCAATGCACACAACAAGTCCTTTGTAACGGGCTGTCTTTGCAAAAAATCTGCAAATTTTGTGATGCAAGGCAGAAACAGCTTCCCTTGGGCTACAGCTGGAAGGCTTAGAAATGTGTTCCAGAAACTCAGAATAGGACAGCGTCAGAGCAACACAATTTAATGTCATGGAGTGCAAGATGCAAGTTACCCAATGAAGTAATCAGAGTATTCAAATGCCAAGCAGTGGGAAAGGGCTGTGCATTGGAAAGATAGGAAGAAAACACAGAGGCAGGATGGACAAGTTTCCCAGCCAAACCAGACCAGAAGCACTGGGAGCACAAAGGGACACAGCCAGGAGGCCCAGCAGCTCCTTGCTGAGGACCTACTTCATGCAAGAGCTGGCACTCAGAATATTAAATGAATTAAAAATAAAAGGGTGGGGGGAGGCAGCAGTGAGGTGTCCTCAGAGGTTCAACTCTGCACTCTGCTTCTGTCACCAACATTATCCAAGTTCCTGTGCTTGTTTTCCTGGAGAACTTGCACTCAACAGAGTTTCAGTGCCTTTGATCAAATCAGTCTTAAGAGCAGCTTGGGGCTGGTCAGTCATTTAGATGTCAGCACTGACTGGGGTCCAGGCAACAAAGGAACATAAGCTGCAGGCTACCCATACAGCTTTTCATCTTAATGAGAACAAAGCCTTTATTTATGCAAACAGATGGATATTGGGTGGATTTTGTACCATCAGGCCAAGGCACAAGGCTCTGGATCTACACAGCACTTTGGTAAGGAGGGAAACACAGGTGGGGGCAATCCAGACTGTTAGAAGTGCCCCCACCCCCTGATTAGGGACAGCACAATTGCTTTTAGAGCTCCTTAACCAGCTGGTGAAAAACTGATCTTCTTTTCATGCCCCCTGCATACTGACAGGCAAGTTGAACAGAAAATCTCCTTCATTATCTCTGAGCACCAAAGCAAAGAACCAAGAAAAAAAAAAAGCCAAAAATACCCCAACCAACTAAAATATAAATATTTTTTGCCTGGTCTGGTTTTTTTTAAGAGGTTTATAAGACTGACTAACCCAGTGCTGAATTAAGAGTGTCACATGTATGTGCCTTCCACAAAGTGTGGGACAGCTGCTGCCATGCAGTGGTGGGTACAGGGTTAGACCCTTTACTTCAGACCCAGCCCTGCCTTCCTGAGGGACAGAAATTCATCTGTTAGAATCCCTTGGAGCTTCTGGAGCTGCTCTTGGCCCTCCTGTGGATAACTGTGCTGCTGTGGAGCACTGGAGAACTTTCAGCTTGGTACCCATGTATGGGGGCCTTCAGAATCGAAGCAGCATCTTCATGGGCCAACAACAGACTGGAAACGAAAAACCACCATCAGAAACCTGTGAGATGGAAAACTTTGGGCAGTTTCAGATCAAAAATCTCGATGGCAAAGAAGAACTTTTTCACAAGGATTCCAGTAGAATAAATGACACAGGTGTTGGTGCCCACAGCAATAACAACTCCTTGGAATAAAAGGCAGTGCCCACTGCAAAGACATTTCCCTGTCCTGTGGGCTCTATAACCCGCACACGAACATGGCACTTTTCCTGAGTGCTTCCCAAAGCTTCTCTGCGATTTCAGTTCAGGATTTCAGTTCAAAGTCAATCTAAACAAGCCAGCATATGTCTAGCAAGAAGGAAATCACAGTTCAGGTTTGCTCCTGCACTCAAGCTTTGCTATACCAAAGATGGATGGTATTCTTTTCCAGCTCTCCAGAGAGGAGACTCCACACGGCTTCTGAGGGTGATGATTAGATGAGGGTTTATTGGGGGTCCCAGCCCTGGATGTAACATGGTTTCAGAGGCAGAAGGGAGAAAGGGAAAGGGAGGGGGAGAGAGGACGAGCCTAGGGGAGAGATGGGCCATGAGAACATCTGGTCTTCCTCACACAGCTTAAGAGGGAAATTCAAAGTAGGTGCGAAATAAGATTTGGGCCAATGGGATTGCAGATCCATGAGACTTCAGGAGAGGAACACAGCTTGGAATAAACCATATATTTTTGAGGGGTACATTTTTGAGACAGAGCATACAATTTGAATAAAATGCAACACCACAATAGATTAGTATGATAGATGATAGATAGACAGATAGATAGATAGATAGATAGATAGTAGATAGATAGATAGATAGATAGATAGATAGATAGATAGATAGATAGACAAAGCAGATAGAGATATATAAACGCACTTGCCTGTATCACTTTACAAAGAAAGGGATGGGGAAGTGACAGGTTATTCTTTTCCACACATGGGAAACTATCTTTTTCCCAGAAAATTCAGCTTCCTTCTTCTGTGACCACCAGGGTATCTGAAGACCTCACCAAGAAGGCCCTGTGATGCCAATGGCCTGTGCATCCAGCAAGTCAAGAAAGTAAGGCCTGCCTCTTAATACTACAGTGGTGTTAAAGAGGTTTATTCTCAGTTTTTGGTGGCAAGAGGAAGGAACTGAAGCCAGTTACTGTAAAATGCCTGCACAAGCACCAGTGCACATCACAGCCAAAGGAAGGATGAAGCCAGTCCCACAACCACAGCTCAAGCGGCCAGAGATCCTCCTTCAACTCTGGCTGCATTGAAGCCCCACTGATTGCCAAGAAGAAAAGCGCCCTACTGAGAGCGACCAAACTTAACCCTCTGCCAGGACACAAATTTGGAGGGAAATAATTTAAAATCCCTACACCACCAGACACACTTCCCAGTGAGAAGGGTTGGAACTCTCTGCCCCCCAGCACTTCCCCGGCAGGCAGGTTCACAAAGGTGCTGGGAGCTAAGCTGTGCCCTGCGAGGGAACAGAGCCAGCCTCCCTTCAGTGGCAGAAGGCACGGCCTCAGCTGTAGCCCCGGGTGCCTGCGGTGGCCCAGGGCACGGCCATGGCTGTCAATGTGTTGGGCTGCAGCACAGGGCAGGCCGGAGCTCAGCAGCCTCAGCAGAGCCCAGGGCCGCGGCCCTTCCCTGCCGGGGCCCGAGCCTGGCCCGGCCCGGCCCGGCCTGAGCAGCCCGGCCTGGCCCAGGGGATGGGCTGCGCCCGCCCGCTGTGCCCACAGGCTGGGCCCAAGCCTTTGCAAGAGGCTTTCTCCCAGCTTGGCAAAACCTCGGCCAAGTGTCCCCGTGCTGTGCTGAGAAGAGTAAAAAACCCCCTCAAATTTAACCCTGCTGCCCAACGCATGAGGGATCCCTGCACACCTTAGGAGAGGCCATCCATACTCCTTTGTGCCTCATAAGGGATCCCTGCACCCCTCAGCAGGGACCCCAAAATATGCCTGTGAGCCCCTGCCTGGCTCCAGCCTGCCCACACCGTGGCCATCCATGGCTGCTCCTGGGCATGGAGCTCGGTCAGTGCTGGTGCCGGGTGGGTTTGCTGCTGCTACCCACCCAGACGTAGCTGCAAAAACTCTATTTCTTTATTTGAACATAAAATATAGGCCAAGCGCTGCCCTGGCAGACAAGGGCTACCCACCTTCAGTCCTGGCCGGGTAACAGGACCAGGGGGCTCAGGGGGAGAGGGTCTCGTTGAGGAGGGGTGGGTTTTGGGACGGCCTCATGGCGGGGATGCAGCCACGGCAGGGCAGATAGGGGCAGAAGTGGAGAGCTGGGATAAAGTTTCAGGTTCTCATTGCCTCTGTTTTTAGGTGCGTCCTCTGAACATGCACCGGAGTACCTGTGAAGAGAGGAGGTGGCTGAGGCCCCAGCTGCCAGTGGCACACAGGGACCCTCGTGCACAGCTGGGCCCAGCTGGACAGCTGCCCCTCAAGGCCCCGGCCAGCAGGGCACGGCTCTGGGCAGGGTCCCTGGCCAGGAGCGGGCCCCAGAGCGCCTCTGACATTCAAGGGCAACTTCGGCCCTGCTCTTTCTCCTCCCCACCTCCCTCTGCCTCTGCCCTGTGCCCCTGGGGCTGCTCTTGGCCAGGCAGCCTCAGTGGGAGCCAGCTCTGGCTGCAGCCCCAACGGGGCCCCCAGGACAAGGCCCAGCAATTGAGAGGCCAATGGAAGCACTGGGCAGCAGCAGAGTTCTTTGGACAATCATAGACTGGCCACAACTCCATTGCAGCCTCCCTGTGAATGTTTCCTGTCTGCATTAGATCTTCATAAGAAGCTGTTTCAGGAAAAGATGAAGAAAGCACTCACCATTTCCTCTTCCAGTAAAAATTAATTTGGACACAGCATAAGATGAAGATAAACTCCAAAAAAAGCAGGCCTGCCATTAACCCTGCCCAGCACCCTGCTTCCTTACAGAAGCCCCTTCCGAGGCCCTTCTGGGCATCGGGCAGTTGTGTTGTGATGCCGGCTGCATCTGTGGGAGCAATGGGGAGCGTGAGCCCCTGCTGTGCTGCACTGCTGAGCTGGCAGCACGGTGGATATGGGCAGGACGTTCTCTGTTTCCCCCAGCGCTGGGGCCTGCAGGCACCTTGCCGGCCCTTGGCACAGGCTGTGCCAGCCAACAAAGCCCAGCAGGCCGGGAGGAGAGCCCGGGGGCAGCGCAGCTGCTTGGGCAGCGGCTGCTGCCAGGGACACGGGCCAAAGCCATCCCTGAGCAGCCACTGCCAGCCCTGGCCCTCCCTGCCCCGTCACAGCTCCCCCAGCCCCGGGGGACAGTCAGGCCCTCTCAGGAGACACTGGAGGCATCACCTGCTGTGCCAGTGCCTGGAACTGCCTGTTCTCCTGCAGAAGAGGCTGCCACTGAGCCACTGCTTCTTCCTGGATCAGCCACCTTCTGTGCCAAGTTTTGGGTAATCGCTGGAGAAAGGAAAGGGACAGATGGATCAGATGGGACAGTTCCCCATTGGGGAGGTGTCATCTTCAGAAGCTAACACTGGTGAATGTCATGGACAAGGATGAGGAAATCAGATGAGCTTTTGGGATTGGACAGGCCCCTGTCTTCTCCAAAGCACCACCCCTCCTGATCTGCCTGGAGACTGGGAAATTGTATAGGATCTCAGGGTGGGCATGGCCTATGGTGCAGTTTGGGCTCCCCGGTGGCAGATGCCAAATGCCTTCCTGCAGAGGCTGGGCAGAAGCTGCAGCCAGGCCAGGCTGGGAAACAGCCCTGCAGGGCGTGAAAGCAGCAGCGGGGCAGTGAGGCTGCCATGGATCCCTTCCCACTGTGCCGGGCACAGCGTGTCCAGATGTGCAGCCAAAGCCCCCGGCTGCTGAGTCCCAGGGGAAGCATGAGGGAAATGCACCCACCACAGCATCTCTCCAGGTCACTCAGCATCTGGCCCAGATGTTTTGCTGACTCCAGGAACTTACTGTCTCCTCTTTGGTACTGCCTGTTGGAGGACCTTAAAAGTACTTCCAGTTCATGTGGATGGATCCCACAAAAATAGGACTCAGCCTGCGGTGTCAGCAGGGACACACTACTCACCCCTGCCATGGGAGCTGGGATTGTGTGCAGCATCCAGCCCTGGGGCTTGAAAAGTCCTCCCTGCAGACACACCTGGAACTCAACAGCCAGAGAAGCTTCTGTCACCTTTTTCTTCCAGGATTACAATAATTATTCTCTGAGGGAAACTGGTGAACTAACCTGCAGAAATTCCCAAGGGCTCCAAATCATCTTCCATCCCCGCTCCTGGAGAAGCCATCCCAGCACCCTCACCTAGAAGGGAGCACAGATCAGAAGTGTTTCCATGGTGTACCGGAATTTCCTTCTGCCTTAGGGATCTGGGCACTGAAAGGGAGGGAAATGCACTGACCAAGGGAGGGAAATGCACTGACCATGGCGTCTCACCTGTGCACTCATCATCTGGTCCAGATGTTTGGCTGCCTCCAGGGATTTTTTTGTCTTCTGTATTTTGGGTCTTGTCTCTTCGAGGACATTAGAGAAAGGTAGTTCCTCTTCATGAGGATGGGTCGGATAAGGCCATGGGAGCCAGATGTCAATGGCCATGACCAAAGCAGTACCAGGGGCTGGGGAGCTATGGCCTTGCCCCGGTCACTCTCCACACTATTTCCTAGCTCTGTGGAACATCCTTGGAGTGGAAACTGAGGAAGCCCCAGGCCCCTGGGGTCTCCCTCCCTCCCTCCCTCCCTCCTTCCCTCCCTCCCTCCCTCCCTCCCTCCCTCCCTCCCTCCCTCCCTCCCTCCCTCCCTCCCTCCCTCCCTCCCTCCCTCCCTCCCTCCCTCCCTCCCTCCCTCCCTCCCTCCCTCCCTCCCTCCCTCCCACAGAGGAACCCCTCCCCAAAGCCCTGGGCAAAACCATCCCCAGCGCTTCCCGGGGAGCAGGGAGCGCTGTGCCGGGAAAGGGCAGCCAGGCTGCCGGCTCACCTGCTCCCTGCGCTTGCAGCGGAGCAGCCTGGGCAGCCCTGGCAGGCAGGGCCACGGCCAGGAGCAGCAGGAGTAGGAGGCGCAGAGCAAGGGCCATGGTGCCTTGTCCTCCGCCAGTCCCGCAGCTCTTGCTGCCACCACTGTCCCGACACCGCTGTCCCAACGTCAGCACCGCTGCTGCCACCGTCGCTGCTGCCGCAACAGTTGTGCTCAGGGACTGACTGCTGGCTCCTTGTGCTGCTGTGCAACCACGGGGCTCTGGGACCTCTGGGACCTCAGAGCCTGCTGTGAGCTCATGGCCAGGATGCAGTTGTTTCGGGAGCTGGATCTGCCTTCTTCGGGAGCGAGCTCATCCTGCCCAGCTGCTCTGCCCAAGGGCTGTGACACAGTCCCAGCTCAGCTGATCTCACAGGCTGGGACATGAAGGGATGCAGAGCAGCTCCACCAAGGACTTGGGGTTGCTGCTAGAAGAGAGGCTGGACATGAGGCAGCCATGTGCATCCAAGGGAGAGTGCCCAGCAGGTTGAAGGAGGTGATTCCACCTCTCTGCTCTGGTGAGACCCCACCTGGAGTACTGTGGAAGAGGTTTTACAGTGACCTCTGTGAGCCATCGAGAAGTTTGATAAGAGGATCCATGCTAACCCCTGAAAGAATTTTCTACCAAGGTTGTTGACATAGAAACCAAGAAAGAAAGAAGGATAAATAAGAGAAACCTGCAACTCCCTATTTCAGTGAGTATTTTGTTTGTATCTCGTGACCAATGTGTAAAGTATAAACTTAAGAGCTTTGTAAGAATGGAGAAAAAGCATGCAGGCTAGAATAAAAACAGGGTTTGAAGCCTTCTGGAAATGGACTGTGTTGCTTTGTAGTGTCTCGATCTCTCCCACGACAGAGTACTGCATCCTGCTCTGGGTCCCCAAGACAGGAAGGACATGGTCCCGTGAGATCTAGTCAAGAGGAGGGACAAAATGCTGTGAGGGCTGGAGCCCTTCTGCTTTGGAGACACAGGCTGGGAGAGCTGGCAGTGTTCAGCCTGGAAGAGAGAAGACTCCAGGGACACCTGATTGCTGCCTTTCAGTGTCTTCTGGGGGCTTGTAAAGAGACGGGACTGAATTTTTAGTAGAGCCTTTTGTGACCAGACAGAGAGGGAATGGTTTTAATCTAAAAGATGGTCAATTCAGACTAGATGAAACAAACACATTTTACACATTTGCTTTTGAAACCCTGGCACAGGTTGCCCAGAGAGGTGGACATCCATCCCTACAGACATTCAAGCTCCTGCTCTGAGCAACCTGACCTAGTTCAAGGTGTCCCCTGCTCATTGCAGGGCATTGGGACAAGATGGCCTTTAAATGTCCCTTCCAACCCAAGCCATTCTGTGCTCCTGTGCACCATCAAAGCAGTGCTGCATTAGTGCTGGGCTGATTGTGCTGGCACCTGTATTTTGGTACTAGTGCCATTTAGCAATTGGCCATGAGAGGATTGATGGGCTGGACAGTGAAGTCTGCAAATAACACTCAGTGTGCTCAAGGAGAAACAGGAGAGGAACACGGCTTCCAGTTCAGATAAATGCCAGCATTTTGCTGCCCATTCCTCGTTAGAGAAATAAAGGAATGTCCTGAAGATCCCTTCATGTGGGTTCATTATTGGCCATATCAGTACTTGTGTTCTGTAAAACAGGTAAGTTGTTACAGCTTCTTGCCCCATTTATCCCTGAATAAAACCCAAATACTGCATTGCTCCTTGTCTACTTTCTTCCAAGTCAGGGCAAATTTTGTTCATTACTGAGTGGGACATATTCATCTGTTCACAAGCAAATTCCTCCTGCCACTCTCACAATGGCAAGACTGCTTTGTTGATTTGCTCTAATCGGACTGTAATTAAGGTCTACCTCTCACTAGAATTAAAGCTGATGCATTGGGAGGCAAAGTGTTGAGTCATTTCTCCTGGAGTCTGACACTGTAGAGAGTTGTTCTGTAAGTAAATGCCATTTGAATACAGGTGTAGTCTACCATACTTCTGGCATACTAGAAGTGAGAAAAAACACTTTGAATCAGGATTTTATCCTTTCTTCCTCCACCTCCTCCTCCCAGGAATTTTAATCGCTGAGGTCTAAGCTCTTCAGCTGCCTCACAAACATTCTTTTAATTCAGTCATCCATGCATTGAGCCACAAATCAGGACCGTGGTGTGAACCTTGAAGCAATGTAGGTTTATAGCACTGAAAATAATAATCCAATACCCAGGTTAAGCCAAGCCTATTGGTTATTTCCCAAATAACTCTGTCTATCCTCAGTGATGTTTCAAAAACGATCATTGTGAAAGCTAGGAGCGGGGAGAGAGAATGTTATCAAAATTAAAAATAGAGCTTTCTCAGATCTTCATATTACTATAAAAAGAGAGTCCAAACTATTCATCTATGGAACATTAAGTAAGAAGTGAACAAAAGACTGTCAAAATAATTGCTTGGGGAACAAAAAACCCATAAATAAAAACAAGCTTAAATGTAGATAATAAGTAAACCATCATGCAAAGAAAAAAAACAGACCTGCCAAAACTAAGACCAATAAGGCTGTTTCATCTGTCTCAACTAAAAAAAAAAAAAAAAAAAAAGAAAAGAAAACCTGAAAATAATCAGAGATTCTCAAGGGCATTACTATACATAGAAACGTCCTGGTATTGGGAAAAACATGAAGGAAAGTGTAGCATGCAATTCACAGATGTAACCTAGAATTTGTTAGGGAGGGCCAGAGGTGGCAGTGGCTGCTCAGGGATGGCTTTGGCCCGTGTCCCTGGCAGCAGCCACTGCCCAAGCAGCTGCGCTGCCCCCGGGCTCTCCTCCCGGCCTGCTGGGCTTTGTTGGCTGGCACAGCCTGTGCCAAGGGCCGGCAAGGTGCCTGCAGGCCCCAGCTCTGGGGGAAACAGAGGACGTCCTGCCCATATCCACCGTGCTGCCAGCTCAGCAGTGCAGCACAGCACGGGCTCACGCTCCCCATCGCTCCCACAGATGTGGCCGACCCCACAACACGTGTTTCCCATTCCCAGAAGAGCCTCAGAATGGGTTGCTGTTGGGGAACCCCCTGTTTGCATGTGATAAGGGCAAGTCTGGCTATCTGTTTCTGCCAGGAAATTATTTGGAAGTGCTCAACTGAACCTCAACTCAGAGTTTCGGCACTGCAGTTCATGTCTTTGATTGTAATTCGGTCCTAGCAGTCAGTTTTATACCCCTCCCCTTATTTTCTATTGTTATAGCATATTTTATTACCAAGGGCTTGCTCCTTTACCCCATGTGTTGGTTTTGCTCCACTTGTCCATTTCCCCAAAGACCTGCCCTTTTGTTCACTGTTCCTCCTCCCATTGCATGTCAGTCCCTCTCCAAGCCTGCCCCTTGCTCTAGAAATTTTCCTATCAATTTTGTATCCTTCGGAACCCCATTGGTTTGTTTAAGTTCTTCCCCTCCCCTGTAATCCCCAATTGGTTTAAACCTTGTATTCCCCGCCTGGTGTTCCACCCTCAGTTTCTCCCAATTGGCTAAAGATTGGATCCTCCCCTGGGACCCTGCATTGTTTGTAAGTTGGTGTATGCCTTTAGTGCAGTGTTGGCCTGCCCCTGATGGTCTGTAGAATAATCACCTTCGGAAATCATAGAGCAGACCTCACCCTGTTCCTTGTCCCTACCCTCAGGGCAGTCCTACCCCCAAGGCAGTCCACCTGTGCTGTAGAGCAGCTGTGCCCTGCAGCCACAGCCCAGATTCGACAGTTTTCTGGGGGCGGCCCAGTGCCACTGTGGGTGTGGGCAGCTAGTGGGGCTGAAGACATGGGGCAGCAGAGCACTTCCCAAATCAGCTCTTCTGCTGCAATAAAGAGATGCAGTTGTCACGCGAGTGCCTGTGAGGTAGCACCAGCAAAGCCCACCTGGCAGCAGCACTGCCTGAGCTCCATGTCCAGGAGCAGCCGTGGAGGCCAGGACTGGGCCCAGCTGTGCGGGAGGGTCCCTGTGTGCCACTGGCAGCTGGGGCCTCAGCCACCTCCTCTCTACACAGGTGCTCCTCTCCATCTCCAGAAGACCAGCCTAACAACGCAGGCAGCGAGAATTTGAGCCATGACCTCAGCTCTCCACTTCTGCCCCTATCTACCCTGCCGTGGCTGCAGCAGTGTCACGAGGCCATCCCAAAACCCACCGCTCCTCAACGAGAACCTCTGCCCCTGAGCCCCCTGGTCCTGTTCCCCGGCCAGGACTGAAGGTGGGCAGCCCTTGCCTGGCAGGGCAGGGCGTGGCCCACATTTTATATTCAAATAAAGAGTTGGAGTTTTCACAGTTATGTCGGGTGGTAGCAGCAGCAAAGCCCACCCGGCACCAGCACTGGCTGAGCTCCGTGCCCAGGAGCAGCCGTGGATGGCCACGGTGTGGGCAGGCAGGAGCCAGGCAGGGGCTGCTGTGCCCAGCAGCGGGGCCCCGAGGGCATGGGGGAGCCCATGCTGAGCATCCCTGGGCTGAGGGCACATTTCCTTCTGTGGGATCATCTGGGCCTGGACCTGAAGAGGCACAAAGGGATATTTTGGGTTGCCTGATGAGGGTCCCAGGAGTCCCGCATGTTTTAAATGAATTAGCTTTTTTTGATTAATAAGGAGAATTTATTCCATAATTAAAATTCAGTCGTAGAAAACCTAGAAGCAAATATCAGATTGGCCCTGAAGCAGGCTGACAGCGTCAGGTGAGACAGGTGGGGCATTTCTCTCCCCTGTGCATCACGAAGGGACAGCTCTCTCAAAGTCTTTTTTGTCCATTTCCAAGCTCCAAGCGGTGTGGAGGGCAGCAGTTTTTCTGCTTTCTTATGGTTGTTTTTATCCTTTTTGCATATTCATGTATTTTTTCCTTTCTTGCTGCAGCTCTTGCTGAGAGTTTCCCCAAAACTGGTAAAAAATTCACTTTGTTGGAGGAAAATCTCCTGCAATATGCATTCTAGGAGGCACACATTTATCTTATAGATGATGCAAATCGAATGCACATTGCTGAGGTTTGGTCAGAGAAATAATCTTCTGGAATCAGCATTTCTGGGGACGAATATTCAGGCTAGGATTTTGGTGCATGTTGATTGCCCGGAACCCTCTTCTGGTATGCTAGGATTTTCATTAGGCAAGATTACTGTAGTCTCAGCATGAATTTGTGCATACAATCTATCAGAATCCCTCCCTTTCTCTATTAATTTATTAAATTTGTACTTTTAGGATACACTTTGACAAAGCTTACTTATTTTCTAATTTTATGTTTAGTATTTATAAAACTTAAAACTACGCTTTTATACTACTAGTCAGGTTATAAAATTAACAGCTCTTCTCATAAGGTAGATTATTCTAAATCTTTAATTTCTTTTCTTTGGATTGTCAATTTTATTTTTTTATATCAATGCATGTGCTTATTGTAATTTAGATATATTGTGACTCCATAGTCGTTTAAGGCTGGTAATATTTGTAAAATAAGTTTTTCATGTTTTCTTATGTTGCCTGCTAAAATGTGTCTTTATAACTCTCTCATGTTCTTGTTTTCTAATTCTTGAGCAATTTGCTTTATTCTACTCTCAGGATTTATTTCTTCTCTATCTCTTACAGAACAAAAAGTTTTCATATATTGCTTACAAATTTTGCCATTTTATTCTTTTTGCTCTATTTCACATTTTCTTTACTCCAGTGTCTTTTACTACTCATAGTGCACCTTCTGAATTTGTTAAAATTATAGCGTACTACACTAACTTGGGAGTGTGCATATGGCTCATTCTTTTTGGGCTTGGATGACTGATACAGGGACAATAATCCTCTGCAGTTTTAACACTCTAGCTCTCTCAAAGCCCCTTTGGGTTGCAGCCAAAGGGCCAAGATGTGTATCTTCTTGGTAGCAGAGCTTACACCTTGGGATCTAGTCACTGATGTCATTTGTCTCATTCTCAGTATTTACTTCATAAGATTTATAAGAGCCTTTTAAATTGTTTTTCAGGATTTAGGATAGCATCTGCTTATTTCTAATTGTTATAGTTTTATTTCTTTGACATTTTAGCTCTAAAGTTGTAATTAGTCTGTACACTTCTCTTTCTTTCAGCTATACTTGGCTTTTTTCCTTTATTTTAATTTGATCCTTATTAAATATCTAACGGCTTTTGTTATATCCTATCTGATTTAATGTTACTTTTAGTGTTTCTTGGAACTTAAATCTGGTTTGTATCTTATATACTTAATTTTTTTCCGATTTTTCACGAATCATATTATTGTTCTAATATATTCTTTACAGTGTTTCATTAGCTTTTACTTCTATTTCTTTTGTCTGTTATAACAAAAGCACTAAAATATTTTATTTTTTGAAATAAATTTGCATATCACACCTTAAATATTCAGTTCACTTAAAACAATCTCATGAATAATACAGTTTAAAATAAAATATTTTACTTCTCCTAACAATGGGTTTTACAGCTTACAAGCTTAGGTCTGAAGATGCATCAGTCTATTTTACTTCAAGGAATAGTGGTGACTTTTTTAGTGAGGTTTGGCTGGTGTTTCTGTTGGTGGATTTACAGGTCTTCTGTCCTGCCTTTCTTTGCAGCTGAACCTGCTGGTGAAGGTGGTGCAGCTTCCCAAGCCACGTCCAGGACTGAGGCTGTGGGAGATGCTGAGGGTAGGTCAAGGCCTTTCCCCTGGGAGAGCTGCCAGCTCAGAGCCCAAAGCTGGGCCAGGGGGGCATCGCTGCAGGTGCCAGCACAGAACCATGCACGTGTGTGCCCTCGCCCTGTGTGATTCCTCCACCACGCCCACAGCTCAGTGGTGCCCGTGCAGATCAGCAGAGATGGCAGAAGCTTCTGTGGCTGTTGAGTTACAGGTGTGTCTGCAGGGAGGATTTCTCCAGCTCCTTTGCTGATTCTTACACGGAAGCCGGCCTCCCATCGCAGGGGTGAGTAGTGTGTCCCTGCTGACCCCACAGGCTGAGCCCTGCTTTTGTGGGATCTGTTCCTGGGAAATGGAATCCTGTTGCTCCAAGGTCCTCCGAGGGGAAAGAACAAAGCTACAGGACACCAGAAACCCCATGATCCATCCGAAAACATGAGGCAAATGCTGAAGGAAATGCAGCAGGCAGGACAAGGTGGGTGCATTTCCCTCATGCTTCCCCTGGGTCTCAGCATCTGGGGGCTTTGGCTGCACATCTGGACACGCCGTGCCTGGCACGGCGGAAAGGGATCCATGGCAGCCTCGCTGCACCGCTGCTGCTTTCACGCCCTGCAGGGCTGTTTCCCAGCCTGGCCTGGCTGCAGCTACAGCCCAGCCCCTGCAGGAAGGCATTTGGCATCAGCTGACGGGCCGCCCAAACTGCACCATGGGCCTGAGATCTCCTGCGATTTTCCAGTCGCCGGGTAGAACAGAAAGGGCACCAGTTTGGAGAAGGGAGGGCCCTGGCCTTCCCAAAATGTTTATAGGGATTTCCTGATTCTTAGCCATGTCTTTGACAAGCATTCCCTCCTGAAGGCGCCACCACCCCAGTGGGGAACAGCCCCACCTGATCCAGCTGTCCCTCTTCCTTTCGCCAAAAGTGGATGGAGAGGCTGGGCATAAGGCAGCGTTTCCCAGAGGAAGCAGGTGCTCCATTCCAGACTCTGCTGCAGGAAGGGAGATGATGCCACGCACAGGCAGAGGAGGTAATTGCTGTGCCTCTGGGCCTGAGCCCTGCTGAGGCTTGAGCTGCCCTCTCTGCTGCTTGGCAGTGCAGGCACAGCCTGGACTAGAGCGGCATAGCCCAGGGGAATTATCCCGAGCAGGCTCAGGGCACTCGGGTAACTGAGCAGTCCTGCTGGGGTCCCTCCATGGGAGACATGTCCTGAAACCTGGGAGCGACTGCACGGGGTGCCCATGGTGGGGAAAGGACAGAGGGGGAGAGCAAGGCTCCAGTGTGTCCTGAGAGGGCCTGGCTGTTTGCCCTTGGGCTGTGGGAGGTGTCGAGGCAGAAGGAGGGCAGGAGGGACAGAGGGAGGGAGCGATAGCTGTGGCACTGCCTGCTGCAGTTTTCCCCGGGGCTTTTGTGAGGATTTGTTTTGTATGTGAAGGAGAGAGGCCCGGGGCCATGCGCTGCTGCAGCCACCCCTCCCAGGGATGTTGCCGTGGGCAGGGAAAGAGTGTGGAGAGTGACCAGGAGGCAGCCCAGAGCTCCCCAGGCCCCTGTGCACCTTTGGCCATGTCCATTCACATCTGGCTCCCACAGCCTTAGCCGACCCCCTGGCAGTGCCCAGTTCTCTGTGGCAGAAGGGGATCCCAGCACACCCTGGAAAATGTTCTCATCTGTGCTCCGTTCTAGATGAGGGTGCTGGGAAGGCTTCTCCATCAGCTTGGATGAATAAAGTTTTGAAGCCCTTGGAGCCTCCTGCAGGTATGTTCTCAGTGTGCCACCAAGGAAGAATTGTAGACAAGCGGGCAGGAAGCAGGTGACAGAAGCTTCTGTGGCTTTTGTGTTACAGATGTGTCTACAGGGAGGACTTCTCCAGCTTCTCCAGCTGCTACCTTGGATGCTGCACTCAAGCCCAGCTCCCATCACAGGGGTGAGTAGTGTGTCCCTGCTGACCCCACAGGCTGAGCCCTTGCTTGTGTGGGATCCATTCCTGGGAAATGGAAATATTTTTCTCTAAGGTACTCCAACAGGGAAGATCCAAGACAGAACAGACAAGATATCCCTGGAATCACCCAAAGAGATGAGGCAAGAGCTGAAGGAACTCCTGCAGACAAGACAAGGTTGGCGCATTTGCCTCATGCTTCCCCTGGGACTCAGCAGCCGGGGGCTTTGGCTGCACATCTGGACACGCTGTGCCCGGCACAGCGGGAAGGGATCCATGGCAGCCTTCCTGCCCCACTGCTGCTTTCACGCCCTGCAGGGCTGTTTCCCAGCCTGGCCTGGCTGCAGCTACAGCCCAGCCTCTGTAGGAAGTTATTTGGCGTCAACTGACAGGCAGCCCAAACTGTAACACATCCTGAGATCCCCCACAATATCCAGCCCTGCAGATTAGGAAAAGGGTGGCTGTTTGGAGGTGGAAGTGCTCTCATCATGCCACCATAACCTGACCATTTTCCTGCTAATTAAATTTCACAAATATTACCTCTGATGCTACCACCCAATTGGGAACAGCTCCATCTGATGCAGCTGTCTCCCTTCCTTTGTCAAGAGATGGACATAGTGCTTCAGTGGAAGGTGGTATTTCTTGAAGGAAGCACTCCATCTTCGGTGCCAGCCCCTGCTGCAGGAAGGAAGGCAAAGCCAGACATGGGCACAGGCACAGCAGGTAATTGCTGTGCCGGGCTCAGGCCTGGCCGGGGCTGTGTGGCAGCAGCTCTTCCCCCAGGGCCTGCCCTTGCCCGGCCCGGCAGCAGCCAAAGCTGGAGGCGCCTCGGCTTCCAGGCCTCTGGAGCTGGTTCAGAGCCCCGGGGAAACGGGACTGGTGCAGCAACGTCCCTGGCGCTGCAGCTGCTGCGGAGCTGGCCCTGAGTGCCCAGAGGCCCAAGGCACAGGAGCAGCCCTGAGCGGGAGCCCTGCCGCCAGCCCAGGGCCAGAGCCAGCCCTGGCACACAATGGAAACAGTTCTCATCTTGGTTTGCTTCCAGACTGGGATGCTGGGAAGAATTCTCCATTAGCCTGGCGCTCTGAAGTTGTGAAGCCCTCTGGGCATTCTGCAGATATGTTCTCACTGTCCCACCACGGCATAATGTTTGACTGACTGGTAAGAACCAGGTGACAGAAGCTTCTGTGGATGTTGTGCTACAGATGTGTCTGCAGGGACGACCTCACCAACTCCTACCTTGGATGCTGCACAAAAGCCCAGCTCCCATCACAGGGGGGAGTAGTGTGTCCCTGCTGACCCCAAAGGCTGAGCCCTGCTTTTGTGGGGTCCATACCTGGGAAATGGAACTACTTTCTCTTAAGGTCCTCCACCAGAAGAGATCAAAGACATGGCAGGCAGGAAATTCCAGGACCCATTAGAAATCATGTGGCAAATGCTGAAGGAACGTCTGCAGAGAAGACAAGGTGGGTGCATTTCCCTCATGCTTCCCCTGGGACTCAGCAGCTGGGGCCTTTGGCTGCACATCTGGACACGCCGTGCCCGGCACAACGGGAAGGGATCCATGGCAGCCTCGCTGCCCCACTGCTGCTTTCTCGCCCTGCAGGGCTGTTTCCCTGCCTGGCCTGGCTGCAGCTTCTGCCCAGCCTCTGCAGGAAGGCATTTGGCATCAGCTGACAGGCAGCCCAAACTGCACCACGGGCCTGAGATTCCCTGCGATTTTCCAGTCACTGGGTAGAAGAGAAAGGGCACCTGTTTGGAGAAGGGAGGGCCCTGGCCTGCCCAAAAAGTTTATAGGAATTTTCCTGATTCTTACTGATGTCTTTGACAAGCATTCCCTCCTAAAGATGCCACCTCCCCAGTGGGGAACAGCCCCACCTGATCCAGCCATCCCTCTTGCTTTCTCCAGAAGTGGATGCAGAGGCTGGGCATAAGGCGGCGTTTCCCGAAGGAAGCAGTGGTTCCGTGCCAGCCTCTGCTGTAGGATTGGAGGCGATGCCAGGCACAGGCACAGGAGGTAATTGCTGTGCCTTTGGGCCTGGGCCCTGCTGAGATTTGAGCTGCTGTCTCTGCTGCCTGGAAGTGAGGGCACAACCCAGGGGAATTGTCCCGAGCAGGCTCAGGGCACTCAGGTCCTGAGCAGTCCTGCTGGGGTCCGTCCGTGGGAGACACTTCCCGAAACCTGGGAGTGACTGCACGGGGTGCCCATGGTGGGGAAAGGACAGAGGGGCAGAGCAAGGCTCCAGTGTGTCCTGAGAGGGCTTACCTCTGTGCCCTTGGGCTGTGGGAGCTGTCCCAGCAGATCGAGGAAGGGCGGCTGGGAGGACAGGCAGGAGGGAGTTTGTGAGGGATACTTGCAGCACTGCCTGCTGCAGTTCTCCACAGGGATTCAAGGAGCATTTTCCTTGTGCGACTGAGAGAACCCCCACGGGCCCTGGGCTGCTCCAGCCACCTCTCCAGGGATGTTGCACAGGGCCTGCAAAGAGGATAGGGATTGACCATGAGCCTGCCCAGAGCTCCCCAGGCCCCTGAGCAGCTTTGGCCTTGTCCATTCACATCTGGCTCCCATGGCCTTACCCGACCTACATGCAGTGCCCAGTTCCCTGAGGCAGAAGGGGATCCCAGCACATCATGGAAATGGTTCTGATCTTTGCAAACTTCTAGGTTGGGATCAAGACATGGATTATCTGGAAAACCTGCTGGATTATGGCTTGAGACTCATGGGAAATCCTGGAGGCAAGTGCTCAATGTACTTTTCCGGAGAGAATACACAGTGAGCAGGTGGCAAGAGCTCATACATTTGCCCTTTCACTTAAGATAATCTGAAGGTTGATGGAATATGGAAAATTTGCCCTGCTCCCTTCTGGAGCCCTGAGGGATCCCACAGGATCACTGTCAGTGGGAGGAAGGAGAATTTAGCTGTCCATCTTCCTCCCGTGTACAATGCCAGTGTGTCCTTCCGTGTGCTCTGTGCAGCCACAGAGAAGAGCAGAGAGGGAAGGGGCCGGGCCCAGGGCTGTGCCCCGGGGCTGAGCCTTGTGGGCAGCCTGAGGATCTCCTGCACTGCCACAGCAGCTCTTCTGTCCTGCCTTTCTTTGCAGCTGAACCTGCTGGTGAAGGTGGTGCAGCTTCCCAAGCCACGTCCAGGACGGAGCCTCTGGGAGATGCTGAGGGTAGGTCAAGGCCTTTCCCCTGGGAGAGCTGCCAGCTCAGAGCCCAAAGCTGGGCCAGGGGGGCATCGCTGCAGGTGCCAGCACAGAACCATGCACGTGTGTGCCCTCGCCCTGCGCGATCCCCTCACCGCTCCTGTGGCTCAGGCATGGCAGCTGTTTCGAAACAGGAGAGCCCTGACCCTGCCATGAAAGCCTAGACATTTTCTGAAACCTGTCGTTGTCGAGGTGGTCACGACACAAAGCAGGGACCACAAGCAGTTTCAGATGGCAACAGTTTATTATTGAACATGGCTGACCTTTTATACACTTTTTAATTGTTTATGTTTCTTCTACCCTAACTATTGGATACAATAAATCAACATAACATCATTGGTGAAAAGTTACAGTGACTTAACTAACTTTCTAAATATACTTCATGCAGCTGTGAAGTTCTTATCTTTCTTCAGTCTCTCAATTCTCTTGGTCTCCTTGGTTACAGCCTTGGAGAGAGGTCCTTATCAGCTGCTTCTTTCTTCTCAGCTTCTTCTTACTCCTTTAGCTAAGAGGCCCGCTGTTAGCCCCTTCCACAGAAACCTATCCCCCTTTTAACGCGCATGACATCCTGAAGATGCCGGCACCCAAATCAGGAACTCCTCCATCTAATCCAACTGTCCTTTTTCCTGTCAGAAGTGATGGACCAAACATCTGTGCAGAAGGAGGCACATCCTGGAGGAAGCATTTTCCCATGGGGAGCCCCTGCTGCAGGGAGGAAGGCGATGCCAGACACGGGCACAGGCACAGCAGGTAATTGCAGGGAGCCCTGCCGCCAGCCCAGGGCCAGAGCCAGCCCTGGCTCCCGACTGGGCAGGGGCTGCGCTGGCTCCTGACAGGGCCTGAGCCTGTCCCCTGGGGCTGGGGGAGCTGTCACGGGGCAGGGAGGGCCAGGGCTGGCAGTGGCTGCTCAGGGATGGCTTTGGCCCGTGTCCCTGGCAGCAGCCACTGCCCAAGCAGCTGCGCTGCCCCCGGGCTCTCCTCCCGGCCTGCTGGGCTTTGTTGGCTGGCACAGCCTGTGCCAAGGGCCAGCAAGGTGCCTGCAGGCCCCAGCTCTGGGGGAAACAGAGAACGTCCTGCCCGTATCCAGCGTGCTGTCAGCTCAGCAGTGCAGCACAGCACGGGCTCACGATCCCCATCGCTCCCACAGATGCAGCCGGCACCACAACACGTCTTCCCCATGCCCAGAAAGGCCTCAGAAGTGTCTTCTATATGGGAACAGGCTTCTGGGCAGGGGTAATGGCAGGCCTGCTACTGTTGGACCTTATTCTCATATTGTGCTGTGTCAGAATGTGGTGTTACTGGAAGAAGAAATGGTGAGTGGTCATCTTTCCCTGAAAGAGCTTCTTTTGAAAGTCTAATGCAGAGAGGAACCATTCCCACTGAGGTTGCAGTGGAGTTGTGGCCGGTCCATGGTTCTCCAAATAACTCTGCTGAGGGTTCTGCTGCTGCCCAGTGCTTCCATTGGCCTCTCAATTGCTGGGCCTTGTCCTGGGGCCCCGCTGGGGCTGCAGCCAGAGCTGGCTCCCACTGAGGCTGCCTGGCCAAGAGCAGCCCCAGGGGCACGGGGCAGAGGCAGAGGAAGGTGGGGAGGAGAAAGAGCAGGGCCGAGATTGCCCTTGAATGTCAGAGGCGCTCTGGGGCCCGCTCCTGGCCAGGGACCCTGCCCAGAGCCGTGCCCTGCTGGCCGGGGCCTTGAGGGGCAGCTGTCCAGCTGGGCCCAGCTGTGCCAGCAGCTCCAGCCGTGCTGGGGAGCCTTGCCAGCTCTGGGCCCTGCTGTGCACGAGGGTCCCTGTGTGCCACTGGCAGCTGGGGCCTCAGCCACCTCCTCTCTCCACAGGAGCACCTCTGGCACTTCACAAGACCAGCCAAAGGCCTCAGCCATGGAGAACTAGGCCTGTCATCATGCATCTGCGTGCCAGTGTCCATTGTCCCTGCCAGAGGTGTATTACCAGCTTATTGCTGCAAATATGCCGCAACCACTGCCTAGAACAGAACCATCTCTCCCTGAAGGGACTGGCGTCGCTCTCCATCCAGGACAGGAGGTGCAGACCTCTAGCAACTTCATGGATTGTTGAAAAATTATACTTACTTCTAAAATTTTTAAATGTTTATTAAAAACCTTATTAGAAATATAAGAGGACACTGAATAAAGACAATGTTACGGCGCCGGGAGTAGAGGATTTTTCCCACCATGTGCTCATCCACACAATGGAGGTTTCACCTTTTAACTGTTTTGCTCTTATTAATGTTCTGTCCATCGACTCCTTCTTTGATGTCCAGTGGTGGAGTTTACTTCCTTACATCTCGATTGGAGGTCAGGTGCTGCCGTCGTAGCAAGGTGACCCTCTTATATGTCCCAAACTCAGGTAACTCCATGATAACACAACAGGGGGTAAAACATATCTATAAATATATAAAACTTCTCTTAACATATATGCATGATATTTATCCTTTAATTGTGAGAGTCAACTGTCACATTACTCATCTATCACAGGCTTGAGTCCAGCTTCAGCTCAGGTGTCTGTGTGCTACCACCAGCACTGGCGGAGCTGCTCGTCTGGGCACAGCCAGGCATGGGCAGGCAGCAGCTGGGCATGGGGCTCATTCGACCAACAGCACCCTCATGTTATCTTTGTCTTTCATTTTGAAACATTTAGATATGTTTATCCTTTGTAGCATTGAGAAACGTTTTTCATAGAATACAGACACCGGATATTTGTTCCCCTTTCCTCCAACACTTCTGTATTTGTCCAAGTAGTTTTACGGGCAGGGAAACCTAGAATCTTCTGACACATTGGCAATAAAAAGTAAAATTGCCTTTAATTTTTAATGTTTAGTCTTACACAGCCTGGACAAGACCGGCATAGCTCAGGGGAAATATCCCAAACAGTCTCAGGGCATTCAGGTTCTGAGCAGTCCTGCTGGGGTCCCTCCGTGGGAGACACATCCCAAAACCTGGCAGTGACTGCATGGGGTGCCCATGGTGGGGAAAGGACAGAGGGGGAGAGCAAGGCTCCAGTGTGTCCTTAGTGGGCCTGAGCCTGTCCCCTGGGGCCGGGGGAGCTGTCATGGGGCAGGGAGGGCCAGGGCTGGCAGTGGCTGCTCAGGGATGGCTTTGGCCCGTGTCCCTGGCAGCAGCCACTGCCCAAGCAGCTGCGCTGCCCCCGGGCTCTCCTCCCGGCCTGCTGGGCTTTGCTGGCTGGCACAGCCTGCACCAAGGGCCGGCAAGGTGCCTGCAGGCCCCAGCTCTGGGGGAAACAGAGAACGTCCTGCCCATATCCAGCGTGCTGTCAGCTCAGCAGTGCAGCACAGCACGGGCTCACGATCCCCATCGCTCCCACAGATGCAGCCGGCACCACAACACGTCTTCCCCATTCTTGGAAGTGTCTTCTGTAAGACTGGCCATAGAGTTCCATCAGGGAGACCTGTACCTGTACCTGTACCTGTACCTGTCATCAGCCATCCCCAAGCCATGTCCAACATCCCTGCCCCAGCTGCATTATCAGCTTGTTGCTAGGGACGTGCTGCCACCACCCAGAACAGGAGTCTCTGTCCCCAAAGGTGCTGGCCCTGGTGTCCGGCCAGGACTGAAGATGGGGCCCCTCTGCCAGGGAAGGGCTTGAGCAACACCTTTGGGCTTCACCTCTGCTCTCTGGCTGGTAGCCGCAGCACTGGCTGAGCTGATTGTCTCGCCACAGCTAGGAGTGCACAGGCAGCAGCCGGGCATGGGGCTCCTGAGGCACCATGTTTTGTCTTCATTTTCCTTTTTTAGAAGTTAGAAATTTTTAAAAATATTCAGACTTTTTTCTTTTTGTAGAAAGAAACCCCCAAATATTTCCCCCCTTTTCCCTTAGCAGTTTAGGGTTTTTCAAAGTAGTTTTAGAATAGGAAAAAATGTAGAACATTTTTACCATTCTAGAATAAACACCAGAATTTAATAGCCAATCTTTACTCCAGGAAGAACTAAGACATCTCAAGACACCTTGTCTACTGGAGAAGCCATTTGCCCTCTGGAGATTTTTACTTAGTCACAACAACCAATGAAAAACCTTTTCCCTGATATTTTTCAGAATATCTGACAAGCTTAGCTCTTAGTCTTCAGCAGCAAACTTTGAGTACAATGCTAATCTGCTGCTGTGCAGGTAGGTCTCTGTTTTGATCTTGGTTTAGGGCACATTTGGGAGATAACCTCCAAAGGCATTCTCTAGGAAACACATTCAAGAGGCCCCTCCCCCAACTAGATTGGGAAAAAGATTTTTTTTTTGTGAAAATGGGATAAAAACCCTCTTTATTTAATAGGCAAGGAATTCACCATCAGAAAAAATGATGAACAATGTTAAACAATAAAACCTCTCGCCACTTAGAAGAGATGACATGCTCAGAAAGTCACCTTCGTGGCCTATAGCTCTGCTAACTCATTCTCTGGTCAGTCCCTCTGGCACTGGAAATGCTGCAAGCCTGGCCCAGCCTGGTGGGCCACAGCAGTGAGCTGCTGGTGCTCTTCTGGGTTTTCAGTCCAGAGGAGGTTTAAACAGTTCCACAAAAAAAGAAAAACCACAGTCCAGAGAAATTCTCTGCTTTAGCTAGCTAAAACTAACTAAAAATCAAAGTAGAGCTCTATCCTGCTGTCTGTCCTTGCCGCAGACAACACAGTGCAGGAGAAGGATGCAGAGGTGCAAGAGCAGTTTCTGATAACAAACTCCACCATTCTTCTTGTCCCCCCTTCACTCTTGGAACCAGACCTAAAGGTGCAAAACTTATTTCTGGGCTCAACCCACAAATGGGGATACAAGCATCATAAAGTCATGCCAGGACAGTGTCCCAGCTGCAACTGGGGCTGCAGCTACCTCCTCTCTCAACAGCTGCCCCTCTGCAAGTTCACAAGAACAGCCAAACACCTCAGTCTGGGACACACCTGGCACACACTTCCCATCTCCATGCCCATGCCTGATGTCCCTGTCACAGCTGCATTACCAGCGTGTTGCTGCCGTGCAGATGCTGCCTCCACCCAAACAAGACCCTGTGTCCCTGCAGGTTTTGCTGAGCAATGGCCCTTGGATGAAGCAAAGCAATTACAATCAGTGTAATAGCCTTAATGGGGGATGCGGGACTCCAGGCAGCTCTTCATAATGCACTTTCTTACATCCAAGACATTACAGCAGTCCAGGGTCGTGGGTGACAGAGCCTGTGCCTGCAGCTGTCAGCTCCAGCTGCACACAAGCCTGAAGACCCTTGAGTTTTGCTGACAATGCATTATGTACTTTTCTTTGCTGGGCATCTTAAGAGAGAAGAACCAGTCGGTACCTTAACATTTACCTATAACCTGTCAAACTACTGTAAGTACCACATTCATGTTATTGTTCTCCAATAACTAAAAGTTAGTACATTACAGTTTAAACTGGAAGTTGTTGAAAATTCTGAGGGCTTCTTTCTACTTGCAACATCACCCGTCTTGTTCCCTGTGCTATCTTCATGACTGGTGAAAGCATCTACTTCTTTCAAGTGGGTTTCTCCTTTGATCCAGATCATAAAGCCCCCTTCAAACTAACACACCATTTGCCTTCTTAGTTATCCACTAAGAGTAGCTCAGCAATTCTTTTATTCTATATCAAAACTTGGTTCCATCTCTATTTCTTCTTCAGATTCCACATTCAAAAATCTCTCTGCCAAGCACACATAGCTGTGAGACTTTCTTGTCAAACTTTCATCCTTCCCAACAAATCAGGGCAGTCCATTGGTACAGATGGGGGCACACTCTGGGGGTTACAGCGAAGGCCATGAGGTCACAGCAGGCTCTGAGGTCACAGAGGTGCCAGAGCCCCGTGGTTGCACAGCAGCACAAGGACCCAGCAGTCAGTCCCTGAGCACAACTGTTGCGGCAGCAGCGGCGGTGGCAGCAGCGGTGCTGACGTTGGGACAGCGGTGTCGGGACAGCGGTGGCAGCAAGAGCTGTGGGACTGGCAGAGGGCAAGGCACCATGGCCCTTGCTCTGCGCCTCCTACTCCTGCTGCTCCTGGCCGTGGCCCTGCCTGCCAGGGCTGCCCAGGCTGCTCCGCTGCAAGCGCGGCGAGCAGGTGAGCCGGCAGCCTGGCTGCCCTTTCCCGGGACAGCGCTCCCTGTTCCCTGGGAAGCGCTGGGGATGATTTTGCCCAGGGCTTTAGGGAGGGTTTCCTCTGTGGGAGGGAGACAGTACCCACGGGCCCTGGGCTGCTCCAGACACCCCTCCAGGGAAGTTGCAAAGGGCCTGCAAAGAGGGTGGAGAGTGACCAGAGCCAGCCCCTGTGCAGTTTTGGCCTTGTCTATTCACATCTGTCTCCCATGGCCTTACCCAACCCTCCTGCAGTGCCCAGTTTCCTAAGGCAAAAGGGGATCCCAGCACACATTGGATATGGTTCTGGTCTGTGTTCCATTCCAGATGTGGATCGTGACTTGGATTATTTGGAAATACTGGTGAATGATGATTTGAAAACCTCGCCAGATGCTGGAGGCAAGTCCTCAATGTACCTTTCCTGACAAAAAAATAGTGTCAATCCAGCAAGAGATTACTTGTAACATTTCCCGTAAGTTCTTCTGAAGGTTGATGTATTCAGCAAACCTTGCCCTTCTGGAGCCCTGAGGGATCCACAGGATCACTGTCAGTGGGAGGAAGGAGCATTTAGCTGCTCCATCTTCCTTCCATATGCAATGCCAGTGTGTCCTTCCATGTGTTCTGTGCAGCCACAGAGAAGAGCAGAGAGGGAAGGGGCCGGGCCCAGGGATGTGCCCCGGGGCTAAGCCTTGTGGGCAGCCTGAGGATCTCCTGCAGTGCCACAGCAGCTCTTCTGTCCTGCCTTTCTTTGCAGCTGAACCTGCTGGTGAAGGTGGTGCAGCTTCCCAAACCATGTCCAGGACGGAGCCTCTGGGAGATGGTGAGGGTAGGGCAAGGCCTTTCCCCTGGGAGAGCTGCCAGCTCAGAGCCCAAAGCTGGGCCAGGGGGGCAGCGCTGCAGGTGCCAGCACAGAACCATGCACGTGTGTGCCCTCGGCCTGCACGATCCCCTCACCACTCCTGCGGCTCAGTGGTGCCCGTGCAGATCAGCAGAGATGACAGAAGCTTCTGTGGCTAGAGCCCTGGTTTTGTGAAATCCACTGGGAAATGGAACTATGTTGCTCTAAGTTTCTCTGACAGGGAATTACCCAGCTACAGGTCACAAGAAACCCCATGAGCCAGCCATAGTCAAGATGCAAGTACTGAAGGAAATGCAGCAGGAAGGACAAGGTGGGTGCATTTCCCTCATGCTTCCCCTGGGACTCAGCAGCCGGGGGCTTTGGCTGCACATCTGGATATGCCGTGCCCGGCACAGCGGGAAGGGATCCATGGCAGCCTCACTGCCCCACTGCTGCTTTCACGCCCTGCAGGGCTGCTTCCCAGCCTGGCCTGGCTGAAGCTTCTGCCCAGCCTCTGCCGGAAGGCATTTGGCATCAGTTGACAGGCAGCCCAAAATGCACCATGGGCCTGAGATCCCCTTCAATTTCTTGGTCTCTTGGGAGATCAGGAAGGGCAACTGTTTGGAGAAAGGAGGGGTCTAGTTCAGCATGAAGAGTCTGGCCATCTTCCTGAGCCTAACCCTTTGAAAAGCATTCCCTCTGAAAATGCTGCCTCCCCAGTAGGCAATAGTTCCATCAGATCCAGCTGTCCGTTTCCTTTATCAAGCGATGGACCAAAAAGCTGTACTGAAGGTGGCATTTCCCGGGGTAAGTGGCGGCTCATTGGAAGGCCCTGCAGGAAGGAAGGCGATGCCAGACACGGGCACAGGCACAGCAGGTAATTGCTGTGCCAGGCTCAGCCCTGGCTAGGGCTGTGTGGCAGCAGCTCTTCCCCCAGGGCCTGCTCTTGCCCAGCCCGGCAGCAGCCAAAGCTGGAGGCGCCTCGGCTTCCAGGCCTCTGGAGCTGGTTCAGAGCCCCGGGGAAACGGGACTGGTGCAGCAACGTCCCTGGCGCTGCAGCTGCTGCAGAGCTGGCCCTGAGTGCCCAGAGGCCCAAGGCACAGGAGCAGCCCCGAGCGGGAGCCCTGCCGCCAGCCCAGGGCCAGAGCCAGCCCTGGCTCCCGACTGGGCAGGGGCTGCGCTGGCTCCTGACAGGGCCTGAGCCTGTCCCCTGGGGCTGGGGGAGCTGTCACGGGGCAGGGAGTGGTGAAATGAGTGACACCTGTGGCATGGCTGCCTGTAGTTTTTCTCAGGCCTTTAGGGAGGGTTTCTGCAGTGGAAATGAGAGAGTCTTGCAAGGCCCTGGGGTGTTCCCCCACCTTTCCAGGGATGTTTCACAGGGCCTGAAAAGAGTCTGGAGTGTGACCAGGAGCCAGCCCAGAGCTCCCCCGGCTGCTGTGCAGCTTTGGCCTTATCCATTCATATCCGACTCCCACAAACTTACCCGACCCCATTGCAGTGCCCAGTTCCCTGAGGCAGAAGGGGACTCCAGCACACCATGGAAATGGTTCTTATCTCTGCTCCCTTCTAGATGAAGTGTCAGGGAAGGCTTCTCCATTAACTTGGCTGCATAAAGTTTTGGTCCTATCTGAGCCACCGTCAGGTATGTTCTCAGTGAGCCACCAAGGAATAATTGTTGACAGCCTGGCAGGAATCAGGTGACAGAAGCTTCTGTGGCTGTTGTGTTACAGGTGTGTCTGCAGGGAGGACTTCTCCAGCTCCTTTGCTGATTCGTACACAGAAGCCCAGCTCCCATCACAGGAGTGAGTAGTGTGTCCCTGCTGACCCCACAGGCTGAGCCCTGCTTTTGTGGGATCCGTTCCTGAGAAATGGAACTCTGTTGCTCTAAGATCCTACGAGGGGAAAGAACAAAGGCAAAGGACACCAGAAACCCCATGAGCCATCCAAAAACATGAGGCAAATGCTGAAAGAATTGCTGCAGGCAGGACAAGGTGGGTGCATTTCTCTCATGCTTCCCCTGGGTCTCAGCAGCCAGGGGCTTTGGCTGCACATCTGGACACGCCGTGCCCGGCAAGGCGGAAAGGAATCCATGGCAGCCTCGCTGCCCCGCTGCTGCTTTCACGCCCTGCAGGGCTGTTTCCCAGCCTGGCCTGGCTGCAGCTTCTGCCCAGCCTCTGCTGGAAGGCATTTGGCATCAGCTGACAGGCAGCCCAAAATGCACCACAGGCCATGCCCACCCTGAGAGCCCCTGCGATTTTGCATTCTCCAGGCTGATCACTAACGGCGGGTGTTTTGATGAAAGTGGGCCCTGTCCTACCCAGGATGTTTATGTCTTTGACAAGAATTGCCTCCTGAAGATGCCACCTCTCCAGTGGGGATCAGTCTTACCTGATGAGCTGTTGCTTTTCCTTTCTCCACAAGTGGATGGAGAGGCTGGGCAGAAGGTGGCGTTTCCCGAAGGAAGCACTGGCTCCATGCCAGCCTCTGTTGCAGGAAGGGAGGTGATGCCAGGCACAGGCAGAGGAGGTAATTGTTGTACCTCTGGACCAGAGACCTGCTACGGTTTGAGCTGCCCTCTCTGGTGCCTGGCAGTGCAGGCACAGCTCAGACAAGACTGGCAGAGCCCAGGGGAATTATCCCGAGCAGGCTCAGGGCACTCGGGTACTGAGCAGTCCTGCTGGGGTCCCTGCGTGGGAGGGAGATCCTGAAACCTGGGAGCGACTGCATTCCCATGGTGGGGAAAGGACAGAGGGGGAGAGCAAGGCTCCAATGTGTCCTGTAAGGGCCTGGCTATGTGCCCTTGGGCTGGGGGAGCTGTGCCAAGAGATGGAGGGAGAGAGGGACTGCAGGAGGGAAGGAGGTAGGAGTGGTTCTGGCACTACATACTGCAGTTATCCCCAGGGATTTAGGGAAGTCTCCCTCAGTGAGGAGGGAGAGAGCCCCAGGGCCCTGGGCTGCTCCAGCTGCCCTTCTAGGGATGTTGCATAAGGTCTATGGCGGGCAAAGATTGTAAAGGATGTGGAGATTAACCAGGAGCCAGCCCAGAGCTCCCCAGGTCCCTGTGCAGCTTTGGCCATGGCCATTCACATCTGACTCCCACAACCTTACCCAACCCCCTTGCAGTGCCCAGTTCCCAAAGGCCAAAGGGGAACCCAGCAGAGCATGGAAGCAGTTCCGTTTTATGCTCCCTTCTAGATTGGGATCGTGACATGGATTCCATGCTTGTCTTTCTGGATGAGAGTTTGAAGACCTCGGCAAATAGTAGAGGTAAGTTCGCAAAGTCCCTTTTTACATAGAGAATAATCAGTGTCAGTGTGGCAAAAGGTCATGCATGTCCCACTTTCCTTAAGAGTAGGAAGGTTGTTGAATTCTGGAAGCCTTGCCCTGCTCCCATCTGGAGCCCTGAAGGATCCCACAGGATTGCTGTCAGTAGGAGGAAGGAGCATTTAGCTGTCCATCTTCCTCCTGTGTGCAATGCCAGTGTGTCCTTCCATGTGCTCTGTGCAGCCAGGGAGAAGGGCAGAGAGGGAAGGGGCCGGGCCCAGGGCTGTGCCCCGTGGCTGAGCCTTTGGCAGCTCCTTTGCCAGCCCCGGGGAGCCTGAGCTGCTCCTGCTGCCACTGTCAAGCCCTGGCCCTGCAAGGGGCTGGCTTTAGAGCTGCTGGCAGCTCCAGGGAGTCCTTATTGCCCCGACTGCCCCGCAAGGGGCTCCTTCCATCCCAGTGTGGGGCCACTGCAGGCACGAGGTCCCCCTGCTCCTGCTCCTGAGTGGAAGGCAGAGCTGAGGGAGTGCCTTGGAGGGCACCAAACACCCAGGTGCACCCACTGCCACTTGGGCCTGAATGAGAATCTTCAGCAGAGTCACAGCAGCTGTTCTGTCCTGCCTTTCTTTGCAGCTAACCCGGCTGGTGAAACTGATCTGGCTTCCCAACCCACGTTCAGGAATGAGCCTCTGGGAGGTTCTGAGGGTAGGTCAAGGCCTTTCCCCTGGGATAGCTGCCAGCTCAGAGCCCAAATCTGGGCCAGGGAGGCATCGCTGCAGGTGCCAGCACAGAACCATGCACGTGTGTGCCCGCGCCCTGCACGATCCCCTCACCGCTCCTGCGGCTCAGTCGTGCCAGTGCAGATCAGCAGAGATGGCAGAAGCTTCTGTGGCTGTTGAGTTACAGGTGTGTCTGCAGGGAGGACTTTCCCAGGTCCATTGGTGGATGTTGCACGCAGGCCCAGCTCCCATCGCAGGGGTGAGTAGTGTCTGCCTGATGACCCCACAGGCTGAGCACTGGTTTGGTGGGACCCATTCCTGGGAAATGGAAATATTTCTCTTAAGGTCTCCTGAGATTGGAGAACAAACTTAGAGGAGAGAGTAAGTTCCTGGAGGCATCCAAACACATGGAGAAGATGCTGAGTGATCTGGAGAGAAGACAAGGTGGGTGCATTTCTCTCATGCTTCCCCTGGGTCTCAGAAGCCAGGGGCTTTGGCTGCACATCTGGACACGCCGTGCCCGGCACAGCAGGAAGGGATCCATGGCCGCCTCGCTGCCCCGCTGCTGCTTTCACGCCCTGCAGGGCTGTTTCCCAGCCTGGCCTGGCTGCAGCTTCTGCCCATCCCCTGCAGGAAGGCATTTGGCATCAGCTGACAGGCAGCCCAAACTGCACCACGAGCCTGAGATCCCCTGAAATTTCATAGTCTCCAGCATGATCACTATGGGACGGTGTTATGATGAAAGTGGACCCTGGTCTACCCAGAAAATTTTATGGATTCCTGATCCTTAACCATGTCTTTCACAAGTACTGGCTGCTGAAGATGCCAGGGCCCAGTGGGGAACAGCCCCACCTGATCCAGCCGTCCCTCTTCCTTTCTCCAGAAGTGGATGGAGACGCTGGGCAGAAGGCGGCATTTCCCGAAGGAAGCAGTGGCTCCATGACAGCCTCTGCTGTAGGACTGGAGGCGATGCCAGGCACAAGCACAGGAGGTAATATCTGTGCCTCTGGGCCTGAGGCCTGCTGAGGCTTGAGCTGCTGTCTCTGCTGCCTGGAAGTGAGGGCACAACCCAGGGGAATTATCCCAAGCAGGCTCAGGGCACTCTGGTACTGAGCAGTCCTGCTGGGGTCCCTCTGTGGGAGACACTTCCCGAAACCTGGGAGTGACTGCATGGGGTGCCCATGGTGGGGAAGGGACAGAGGGGGAGATCAAGGCTCCAGTGTGTCCTGAGAGGGCTTGACTATGTGCCTTTGGGCTGTGGGAGCTGTCTCAGCAGATGGAGGAAGGGTGGCTGGGAGGACAGGCAGGAGGGAGTTTGCAGGGGATACTTGCAGCACTGCCTGCAGCAGTTCTCCACAAGGATTAAAGGAGCATTTCCCTTGTGCGACTAAGAGAACCCCCACAGGCCCTGGGCTGCTCCAGGCACCTCTCCAGGGATGTTGCACAGGGCCTGCAAATAAGATAGGGATTGACCATGAGGCTTCCCAGAGCTCCCCAGGCCCCTGAGCAGCTTTGGCCTTGTCAATTCACATCTGGCTCCCATGGCCTTACCTGACCTACATGCAGTGCCCAGTTCCCTGAGGCAGAAGGGGATCCCAGCACATCATGGAAATGGTTCTGATCTTTGCAAACTTCCAGGATGGGATAAAGACATGGATTATCTGGAAAACCTGCTGGATTATGGCTTGAGATTCATGGGAAATCCTGGAGGCAAGTGCTCAATGTACCTTTCCTGAGAGAATACACAGTGAGCAGGTGGCAAGAGCTCATATATTTGCCCTTTCACTTAAGATCATCTGAAGCTTGATGGAATACGGAAAATTTGCCCTGCTCCCTTCTGGAGCCCTGAGGGATCCCACAGGATCACTGTCAGTGGGAGGAAGGAGCATTTAGCTGCTCCATCTTCCTCCCGTGTGCAATGCAAGTGCCAGCACATTCGATGTGCTCTGTGCAGCCACAGAGAAGGGCAGAGAGGGAAGGGGCCGGGCCCAGAGCTGTGCCCCGGGGCTGAGCTTTCTGGGCAGCCTGAGGATCTCCAGCAGTGCCACAGGAGCTCTTCTGTCCTGCCTTTCTTTGCAGCTGGACCTGCGGGTGAAGGTGGTGCAGCTTCCCAAGCCACGTCCAGGACGGAGCCTCTGGGAGATGCTGAGGGTAGGTCAAGGCCTTTCCCCTGGGAGAGCTGCCAGCTCAGAGCCCAAAGCTGGGCCAGGGGGGCATCGCTGCAGGTGCCAGCACAGAACCATGCACGTGTGTGCCCTCGATCTTTGCGATCCCCTCCCTGCTCCTGTGGCTCAGGCATGGCAGCTGTTTGGAAAGTGAGAACCCTGGCCCTGCCCTGAAAGCCAAGACATTTTCTGAAACGTATCCCCATGTTGGACAAGCATGACATCCTGAAGATGCCAGCACCCAAATCAGGAAATCTTCCATCTAATCCAGCTGTCCTTTTTCCTGTCTGAAGTGATGGACCAAACATCTGTGCAGAAGGAGGCACATCCTGGAGGAAGCATTTCCCCATGGGCAGCCCCTGCAGCAGGAAGGAAGGCAAAGCCAGACACGGGCACAGGCACAGCAGGTAATTGCTATGCCGGGCTCAGCCCTGGCCGGGGCTGTGTGGCAGCAGCTCTTCCCCCAGGGCCTGCCCTTGCCCGGCCCGGCAGCAGCCAAAGCTGGAGGTGCCTCAGCTTCCAGGCCTCTGGAGCTGGTTCAGAGCCCCGGGGAAACGGGACTGGTGCAGCAACGTCCCTGGCGCTGCAGCTGCTGCAGAGCTGGCCCTGAGTGCCCAGAGGCCCAAGGCACAGGAGCAGCCCCGAGCGGGAGCCCTGCCGCCAGCCCAGGGCCAGAGCCAGCCCTGGCTCCCGACTGGGCAGGGGCTGCGCTGGGTCCTGACAGGGCCTGAGCCTGTTCCCTGGGGCTGGGGGAGCTGTCACGGGGCAGGGAGGGCCAGGGGTGGCAGTGGCTGCTCAGGGATGGCTTTGGCCCGTGTCCCTGGCAGCAGCCACTGCCCACGCAGCTGCGCTGGCCCCGGGCTCTCCTCCCGGCCTGCTGGGCTTTGTTGGGTGGCACAGCCTGTGCCAAGGGCCGGCAAGGTGCCTGCAGGCCCCAGCTCTGGGGGAAACAGAGAACGTCCTGCCCGTATCCACCGTGCTGCCAGCTCAGCAGTGCAGCACAGCATGGTCTCACGGTCCCCATTGCTCCCACAGATGCAGCCGGCACCACAACACGTGTTCCTGATGCCCAGAAGGGCCTCGGAAGGGTCTTTTATATGGGAACAGGCTGCTGGGCAGGGGTAATGGCAGGCCTGCTTCTTTTGGACCTAATTCTCATATTGTGCTGTGTCAAAATCTGGTGTTACTGGAAGAAGAAATGGTGAGTGGTCATCTTTCCCTGAAAGAGCTTCTTTTGAAAGCCTTATGTAGACAGGAAGCATTCCCACTGAGGCTGCAATGGAGTTGTGGCCAGTCCATGGTTCTCCAAATAACTCTGCTGAGGGTTCTGCTGCTGCCCAGTGCTTCCATTGGCCTCTCAATTGCTGGGCCTTGTCCTGGGGGCCCCGCTGGGGCAGCAGCCAGGGCTGGCTCCCACTGAGGCTGCCTGGCCAAGAGCAGCCCCAGGGGCACGGGGCAGAGGCAGAGGGAGGTGAGGAGGAGAAAGAGCAGGGCCAAGATTGCCCTTGAAAGGCAGAGGCGCTCTGGGGCCCGCTCCTGGCCAGGCACCCTGCCCAGAGCCGTGCCCTGCTGGCCGGGGCCTTGAGGGGCAGCTGTCCAGCTGGGCCCAGCTGTGCCAGCAGCTCCAGCCGTGCTGGGGAGCCTTGCCAGCTCTGGGCCCTGCTGTGCACGAGGGTCCCTGTGTGCCACTGGCAGCTGGGGCCTCAGCCACCTCCTCTCTCCACAGGAGCACCTCTGGTGCTAGTCCAGCCAAATACCTCAGTCATGGAGAACTTGGCCTGTCATCGTGCATCTCCGTGCCAGTGTCCATTGTCCCTTCCACAGGTGTATTACCAGCTTGTAGCTGGAAGTATGCTACAACCACTGCCTAGAACAGATCCGTCTCTCCCTGAAGGGACTGGCCTAGCTGCCCATCCAGGACAGGAGGTGCAGCCCTCTAGCCAGGGAATAGATTATTTGAAAGGTTATATTTACTTGTAAAAATTTTAGATGTTTATTAAAAACCTTATTAGAAATATAACAGGTTACTGAATAAAGACAATGTTACTGTGCCGGGAGTAGAGGATTTTTCCCACCACATTCTCATCCACACAATGGAGGTTTCACCTTTCAACTCTTTTGCCCTTCTTAAAGTTCTGTCCATTGACTCCTTCTTTGATGACCAGTGGTGGAGTTTACTTTCTTACATCTCGATTGGAGGTCAGGTGCTGCTGTCGTAGCAAGGTGACCCTCTTAAATGTCTCAAACTCAGGTAATCCCAAGATAACAACACAACAGGGGGTAAAACATATCTATAAATATATAAAACTTCTCTTAACAAATATACATGATATTTCTCCTTTATTGTGAGAGTCAACTGTCACATTACTCATCTATCACAGGCTTGAGTCCAGCTTCAGCTCAGGTGTCTGTGTGCTACCACCAGCACTGGCGGAGCTGCTCGTCTGGACACAGCCAGGCATGGGCAGGCAGCAGCTGGGCATGGGGCTCATCAGACCAACAGCACCCTCATGTTATCTTTGTCTTTCATTTTGAAACATTTAGATATGTTTATCCTTTGTAACATTGAGAAAAGTTTTTCATATAATACAAAAACCAGATATTTGCTCCCCTTTCCTCCAATAGTTCTGTATTTGACAAAGTAGCTTTACAGTCAGGGAAACCTAGAATCTTCTGACAGTTTGGCAATAAATGTAAAATTGCCTTTAATTCATAATGTTAGTCTTACACAGCCTGGACAAGACTGGCATAGCTCACCGGAATTATCCCGAGCAGGCTCAGGGCACTGGAGTTCTGAGCAGTCCTGCTGGGGTCCCTCCATGGGAGACACTTCCTGAAACCTGGCAGTGACTGCACGGGGTGCCCATGGTGAGGACAGGACAGAGAGGGAGAGCAAGGCTCCAGTGTGTCCTTAGTGGGCCTGAGCCTGTCCCCTGGGGCTGGGGGAGCTGTGACGGGGCAGGGAGGGCCAGGGGTGGCAGTGGCTGCTCAGGGATGGCTTTGGCCTGTGTCCCTGGCAGCAGCCACTGCCCAAGCAGCTGCGCTGCCCCCGGGCTCTCCTCCCGGCCTGCTGGGCTTTGTTGGCTGGCACAGCCTGTGCCAAGGGCCGGCAAGGTGCCTGCAGGCCCCAGCTCTGGGGGAAACAGAGAACGTCCTGCCCGTATCCACCGTGCTGCCAGCTCAGCGGTGCAGCACAGCACGAGCTCACGCTCCCCATTGCTCCCACAGATGCAGCCGGCACCACAAGACCTGTTCCCAATGCCCAGGGTGGCCTCGGAAGGGGTTTCTGTCAGGGAGCAAGCTGCTGGCCAAGGTTAATGGCAGGCCTGCTTCTTTCGGAGATTATCATTATTTTATGCTGTGTCCGAATTTGGAGTTTCTGGATGAGAAAATGGTGTTTTCGACACCTTTCCCAGGAATAAGTTCTTATGAAAACCTAATGCAGAGAGGAAACATTCCCAGAGAGCCTGGGGTCGAGTTGTTGCCAGTCCATGATTGTCCAAATAACTCTGCTAAGGGTTCTGCTGCTGCCGATTTCATTCGTTGGCCTCTCAGTTGCTGGGCTGGCTCCCACTGAGGCTGCCTGGCCAAGAGCAGCCCCAGGGGCACACGGCAGAGGCAGAGGGAGGTGGGGAGGAGAAAGAGAAGGGCCGAGGTTGCCCTTGAAAGGCAGAGGCGCTCTGGGGCCCGCTCCTGGCCAGGGACCCTGCCCAGAGCCGTGCCCTGCTGGCCGGGGCCTTGAGGGGCAGCTGTCCAGCTGGGCCCAGCTGTGCCAGCAGCTCCAGCCGTGCTGGGGAGCCTTGCCAGCTCTGGGCCCTGCTGTGCACGAGGCTCCTTGTGTGCCACTGGCAGCTGGGGCCTCAGCCACCTCCTCTCTTCACAGGAGCACCTCTGGACAGGAGTTGAAAGACGGTGGCTGCACCTCACACCCAGACAGCGTGAGCTGCTTCTCCCACAGTAATAAGGGCCTGGACAGCCCTCTCAGCTGTTCTGTGAAGGGAACCCAAGAACAGCCATCTACAAGGAAACCTCCTACTACCCTGTAGATCCCACTGCCGCCTGCTCTCTCTATAGGTCTCCCCAAGATGCCTTCATCCCTTTTTTGATCTCCCTGCATCCCATCCCAGCCAATTCTCAAGGTCTTCTGGAGACCCCAGGCCCAGCCGAGCACCCTCCAGCCCATCCTGAGACCAACACATCCCTGCCTCTGCCCCTGAGCTCCCTGGCCTTGCCCTCTAAACAACACTGGAGTTAAGCCCTGCTGCCCCACCAGGGTAGGCGATGGCCCCTTCTTCTGTTGCACTACAGAGATGGAGCTGCCACCCCAGTGTCTGGGAGGTAGCAGCAGCAAAGCCCACCTGGCACCAGCACTGGCTGAGCTCCGTGCCCAGGGGCAGCTGGGGATGGCCACGGTCTGGGCAGGCAGGAGCCAGGCAGGGGCTGCTGTGACCAGCGGCAGTGTCTCGATGGGCTGGGGGAGCCCAGGGGGCAGGCAGCAGTGTGGGGCTCCTGAGAACAAGCGACCCTATTTTGTCTTTGTTTTTCATTTTTAGAAATTTGTCTTTAAAAAAATATTTTACATATTTTTTTTACTGTAGAGAGACATCCCTAAATATTTATTCCCGTGTAGTGCAGTAGTTAAGGAATTTACAAAGTAGTTTTAGAATCCCGAAAAGGCAACCCTATTTTTTCTGGACTTCTAATTTTTAGAAATATTTAGAAATATTTCTTGCTGAGACAATTCAGCACATAGTTCATCCCTTTTTCTAGAATACATTTCTATGTTTGAAAGTAGTTTTGCAGAAAATAATTTACCAATATACAATAAAATATAAAGTGGCATTTCAGTGGTACTCTTTACTCTGTGAAGAACTAAGACACGCTAAGACAGCCAGCCTGCTGCAGAGGCAAAGATCTTTTCCCACGGGAACTTTATATCTAGTCACAACCAAGTCACATAAAACCTTTTCCCAGATATTTCCTGGGATTCTTGACCAGCTCACCTCTTAGTTTTCAGAGGCAAACTTTGAGCACAGTGGGAATCTCTTCAAGTCACCATCTTTGCTTCTGCAAGAACTGCCTAAGTTCGAGAGGAGGGGCTTCTCTCAGCTTCCTGCTGCCCCCGGGCTCTCCTCCCAGCCTGCTGGGCTTTGTTGGCTGGCACAGCCTGTGCCAAGGGCCGGCAAGGTGCCTGCAGGCCCCAGCTCTGGGGGAAACAGAGAACGTCCTGCCCGTATCCACCGTGCTGCCAGCTCAGCAGTGCAGCACAGCACGGGCTCACGGTCCCCATTGCTCCCACAGATGCAGGTGGCAAAACAACACGTCTTCCCGATGCCCAGAAGGGAATTGGTTTCTGCCAGGGAACACACTGCTGGCTAGAGTTAATGCCAAGCCAGGCTTTTCTATGGCATGCCGGGCATTGGGGGACCCCTGTAAGGATGGCACTTGGCCGGGGTCCCTCATGAGGCACATGAGCTGGAGGGGGGGTTTTGTAGGTGTTGGGTTTTGCAGGAAGGCATGCAGGGCTTTGCGTCCTTTGTAAGTGGTGCATGGGGCTGGGTTCTCAGGGGATTTGAGATCTCTCTCGTGAGGTTCTCAGGGGATTTGAGATCTCTTCTGTGGCGTACAGGGGACTGGAGACATCTGTAAGGCTGGCAGGGTTCCTCGTGATTAACGAGGAGTTAATCAGAGTTCCTCGTGATTAACGTGGCGGTTTAGTGCTTGCCGTCAAGGCCTGGAGAGGAGCTGAGTCCTTCCTAAGGTGGGCAGGAGGCTGGGCTCTTTTGTGAGGCACACAAGGCTGTCCTGGGGTCTCTGCATTGGTGTGCATGGATTCTCTGTGAGGCACACAGGGATATTTTGGGGTCTCTGCTGAGGGGTGCAGGGATCCCTCAGGAGGCAGAAAGGAGTATTGATGGTCTCTACTAAGGTGTGCAGGGATCCCTCATGAGATGTGCAGTGGGGTTTTTCATCTCAGCGCAGCAAAGGGCCACTCTGGGTGAAGGCTGTGCAAAGTGGGCAGAAAGCTTCCTGCCAAGCCTTGCGGCCGGCGGGCAGGCGGAGCCCATCCTTGGGGGTCGGGCGGGGCCTCTGGAGCCGCCGCGCCCTTGTCGGGCAGGTCCCGGCCCCGGCGGGGAAGGGCCGCGGCCCCGGGCTCCGGCGGCGCTGCCGAGCAGCGGCAGAGGCACAACAAGGGCCCCGCTCCGGCCTGGCCCTGTGCTGCAGCCCAGCACAGGGACAGCCACGGCCGCTCCCTGCGCCACAGGCGGCACCGGGGCTGCAGCTGAGGCCGTGCCTGCTCCCACTGAGGAAGGAGCTCCTTGCAATGGCCACATCCCTAAAGCACGTGGGCAAGCCAGCACAGCATGGAAACGCTTCTGAACTGTGCTCCCATGGACACTGGGATCGAGAGATGGATTGACTGGAAGTCCTTGCCAGTCACAGTGTGAAGATCATGCTGCATGCTGGAGGCAGCTTCTCCATGTCCCTTTCCTGAGAGAACAATCACGCATTAGCAATTGTGGCCAAGAGCAGCCCCAGGGGCACGGGGCAGAGGCAGAGGGAGGTGGGGAGGAGAAAGAGCAGGGCCGAGGTTGCCCTTGAAAGGCAGAGGCGCTCTGGGGCCCGCTCCTGGCCAGGGACCCTGCCCAGAGCCGTGCCCTGCTGGCCGGGGCCTTGAGGGGCAGCTGTCCAGCTGGGCCCAGCTGTGCCAGCAGCTCCAGCCGTGCTGGGGAGCCTTGCCAGCTCTGGGCCCTGCTGTGCAGGAGGCTCCCTGTGTGCCACTGGCAGCTGGGGCCTCAGCCACCTCCTCTCTCCACAGGAGCATCTCTGCAGCTTCACAAGATTGGCCAAAGATTTCCATCAGGGAGACCTGTACCTGTACCTGCGCCTCTCATCAGCCATCCCCAAGCCATGTCCAACATCCCTGCCACAGCTGCATTATCAGCTTGTTGCTAGGGACATACTGCCACCACCCTGAACAGGAGCCTCTGTCCCCAAAGTGCTGGCCCTGGTGTCTTTTGCAGTGAGTAAGGGAGTGAGGGAAGCCATGACAAACATTAGCAATGTCCGTTGCTTTTACTGTGCCCAACTTGGACATTTCCAGAAAGACTGTCCTCACCTTCCTGTTGGGCAATTTATTAACTATGTTCCACCTCCTAGGCCTCCTCCTTTGCAACAGCCCTATCAGCCCACATACAACTTTCAGCAGCAATATTATCAGCTGATCCAGGGAAACACTTGGCAGAGCGCGGGGCCACGCCGCGCAACAACAGCAAATTACCGGCCTTGCCTGCAAAGCCCACCTCAGCTGCCAGCCATCCAGGAGTCCCCCGCCCCAACAGGCTCCTCGCAGAGGACCGCAGTCATGAGGACGGACTCCGGTTCTTCCGCAGAACCCGGAACTTTCCCCCAAGCCTCCGACCAGTGTTAGTAAGTTCTGTCCCTCTACTTTTCCCCGACGAAGATCTAGTTTGAGTTCCAGCTGGGTACCTTGAGCCCCCTTTCCACCCTCAACCAACTACAGTCCTGCTGTTTGGGGACAGTGAACACACTCCAGATCAGGTAAGTATATTACCAGAAGTTGTGACTGTAAATCCAGGCAATGAAATTACTGTGTCAGTTGTTTGTTACAATCCACCATTTACATTGTTAAAATTTGCACCTTTTGCACAAATGTTAATTTTAACCGGCCAGGATTCAGAGGTTGAACCTGATTCAAATTTTGATGCGTTTGCATGTCACTAGATTTGTAAAGACAAACCCCTGATTGATTCTTGTATTTCCAAAAATGGGAAATCCATTGAACTTCATCTCATGGCTGACACAGGAGTGGACGTTACTATCCTCCCCAGGGCAAAGTGGCCCCGCGACTGGGCGCTGGTGTCCCCTTGTGGCACAATCTCCGGTGTTGGTGGAGCTGTCAATTCCATGCAAAGTCCTCATCTGGTAAGCGTAGAGGGGCCCGAGGGGCAAGTCTCCACCATCCAACCATTTGTCGTGTCATCCAATATCTCTCTATTAGGCAGGGATGTTTTATCCCAGTGGGGTGCCCACCTTGATATCCCTGACCCCAAGTGGGATTTTTAGCATGGGCCACTGCAGAGCAAACTTCCCCACCATTGAATTGGAAAACCAATGTTCCAGTGTGGGTGGATCAGTGGCCCAGCCCATCAGACAAATTAAATGTGCTCATCGAATCAGTCAAGGAGCAAGAAAAACTCGGGCAATTAGTTACATCAACTAGCCCGTGGAATACCTCAGATTTTGTCATCCGAAAGCTTGGCAAAAGCAGTTGGCATCTGCTCCAAGACCTTCAAAAAATTAATGAGGTTATTCAAGATATGGCCCCCTTCAGCCTGGCCTCCCCTCCCCTTCTATGCTTCCCCACGATTGGCAGCTTGCTGTCCTTGCTATCAAGGACTGCTTCTTTAACATCCCACTTCACCCAGGAGATGCCCTCAGATTTGCATTTTCAGTACCATCTCTGAACAGAAGTGAGACTTTTAAAAGGTATCAATGGGTATCAATCCTCAATTTTTCAAGGATTGAAAAACTGCCCCGTGTTATGCCAAATGTAGGTTGCTCAGGTTTTATCACCTGTCAGGAATCAGTTTCCTGAAGCAATCATACTCCATTACATGGATGACATACTTATTTGTGCTGCCACCAAAAGATACCTTAGTGCCGCTCTCGAAAAGACTGTTTCTACTATTGAGAAAGCAGGTTTTGTAATTGCTCAGGACAAAATACAAATGTCAGCACTGTGGACATACCTTGGGTATCTCATCACTGGGAGAACTGTAACACCACAGATTTTTTCTATTAATGAACAGCCACAGACCCTAGAGGACATTCAACGCATTTGTGGGATCATCACTTGGGTCTGGCCTTTGCTCGGCTTGACAAGGCAAGAGCTGGCTCCACTGTTCTCCTTGCTGAAGAAAGACACCGACCCCACAGCCCCACGGACCCTGACACCAGAGGCAGAGGAAACATTGCAGAAAGTAGCAGAGGCAATGAGGACACGACAGGCTCAACATGTCAGAAAAAACCTTCCGATTGAATTTGTCATCCTGGGTAAGTGCCCACACTTTCATGGGCTCCTATTTCAGTGGGACACGACACAGAAAGACTCACTCATCATACTCGAGTGGTTGTTTCTCCCACATCAGCCTGCGAAAACAGTGTATACACCATCAGAGTTGCTAGCAAAATTAATTGCCAAAAGTCACCATCGCCTCTGAAGCCCCGCAGGCTGTGATCCCTCATGCATTTACCTGCCTTTGAAGTTAGATCAATTGGACGCCTTATTAAAAACAAATGAAAACATCCAAATTGCTTTAGATAGCTATCTCGGGAAAGTCTCAATTCACTACCCAAAGCACAAATTATTCAAAGATTCATTCCATTTAGTTCCAAAAACTTTCCAAAGTCATCTTCCTATTAAAGGCGCTGTCACAGTGTTCACTGATGGGTCTGGCAGGTCCCACAGATCGGTATTTACCTGGAAAGACCTGAACACTCAAAAGTGGGAATCTGATGTTCAGACCATCGAAGGTTCCCCCCAGATTGCAGAGCTTTTTGCAGTTGTGAGGGCCTTCAGGATATTCCAGCAACCATTTAACTTAGTGACTGATTCATCTTATGTTGCCGGGATAGCTGATGGAGCAGAGCATGCTCTGCTCAAAGACGTGCAAAAGAAACAGCTGTTTTCCTTGCTTTCAGAATTCATCTGGCTCATCTCTCATGGAGAGCAACCCTATCATATTCTACATGTAAGATCCCACACCGACATGCCTGGCTTCCTTACTGAGGGGAACCAGAGGGCAGATGCATTGGCAATGACAGTCACCACCACAATTACTTCACCAACTTTACCTAACATTTTTAAACAAGCACAATTGAGCCTCCTGTTCTACCACCAAAACATGCCAGCCCTGGCACGTCAGTTGAAATTGTCACAACAACAAGCCCGTGCCATTGTAGCCACATGTCCAAATTGCCAATCCCATGCCCTTCCAACAGTATTAACAGGTATCAGTCCTAGGGGACTGAATGCATTTGACCTGTGGCAGTCAGACATTACTCATTACCCATGTTTTGGGAAATTAAAATATATTCACGTATGTATACATACATTTTCTGGTGCAATCTTTGCATCTCTGCATGTAGGAGAGAAAGCCAAAGATGTCACCAAGCACTTTTACATGGCCATTGCTACCCTAGGAGTTCCAAAAAAGATTAAGACAGATAATGAACCAAGTTACACCTCCAAAGCATTTCAAAATTTTCTCTCAGCTTGGGGAAATCCCCATCCCACCGGCATTCCTCGCAACCCTCAGGGACAATCAATAATAGAAGGCACACACAAAGAAATTAACAACCTGTTAGGTTTACAAAAAGATTCTGCCCTTTTAATGACACCTCAAGAAAGACTCTGCAAAGCACTATATGTGCTCACTTTTCTTAACTGCCATTCAAAAGAGCCAAATCCTCCAATCCTTTGGCATTTGCATAACAACACATTTGCCCATCTCAAAGAACACCCACCTGTGCTCATCAGAGACCCTGAGTCCCACCAAATTAAAGGTCCTTTTCCACTAATAACCTGGGGCCAAGGGTACGTGTGCGTTTCAACAGAAACAGGGCCGAACTGGATTCCAGGCCACTTTGTCAAAACCTACCAGGATGCAGATCAGCCTGCTGACCCACCCAGGAAAAGCCAAGCTGCATCTGATCAGCCAGACACCGCAGCAGATGCAGTCGCTTGGAAGCATCGGAAGAAGAAGACCAGAATTCCCAAAATTGTAGCACGAACTCTCATCACAAAAAAATATTTTCCCCTCTCATACCTTGCTGCAGAACCCCTCCTTTCCTCCCCAACTATCCCTATCCCTTTTCCCACATACCTTGCCCCCAACCCATCCCACAAGTCCCCACGCCTCTCTTTCCTGCTTGTGTCCTACGATTATTAGAAAAGGGGGAGGGTGAGGAGAGTGACTGAAAGAGTGTACAGAAATTTAATGTCATATGTTTCTCTTGCTATTTGCTACAGCAAAATCACCCTGGAAGGCCACCCGGGAAAGAATGAAATTCAAACAAGTGCTTTTCACTGCAATCACCATTCTGCTCCATCCGTGGATAGCAGAAGGGTGGATGGTGCAACAACCGACAGAAAATGTATGGCAGAATCTGGCGAAAACTCTGAAACAAGATCTGCTTGTCAATGGGCAGCGTGGACAATCCTCTATCTACGTGCCTGGTGGGAATGCCTCTGTCGCAAAAAGATTATCCATATGCGGGGAAGAAACCAAATCCGGTTGACACCTGGGACACCTGGACAAAGATTTTACCACATGCCAGACAAGAGCCTCAGGAGTTAGATCTCTTGGGCTCTGCTCCAGCTGCATACTGTGTTAGGTTTTTCTATCTACAAAACACACCCATTTGGCATGACTCTGCAGTCTCAGGCACAATAACTCAGAAAGATGTAACACCTAATAGCAGAAAGTATAATTCAGCCACATGGTGCAACTATACCTCTAGCACACCATCTGAGTCCAGTAATGTTCCCAGAGTGTCACCGAGAGGCGTGTTTCTTATCTGCGGTGACAGAGTGTGGGCAGGGATCCCATCAGAGATCAAAGGAGGTCCCTGCAGCCTCGAACAGCTGACTGTCCTCACCCCAAACACATCACAAATTATAAATTGGCAGAATCAAGAACGATTGGCATCAAAAAGAAATCTTACAGTCAATTCGACCCAAATTGCGATGACAAAATTTATAATTGGAGCGAATCCAAAAGAGTCTCTGCATCCATTTTTCTACCTTGGTACGCAGCTGCAAAGGCTCTCGGTGAAATTTCCCACCTGGGGTGTTGGCTCAGCCATCAGGCCAAAGCTGCCTCCGCAGCCCTGTCAGATCTGCTCATGGAAGAAGAAACCACCAGGCACGCCACCCTACAAAATACAGCTGACATTGATTTTCTCCTTCTGGCGCACGGTCACAGCTGTCAGGACTTTGCTGGTCTGTGCTATTTTAATTTAACATCTAAAAGCACCTCCATACATGCCAGCATTCAGCAAGTTCGAAACCAAGTGCAAGACCTCATGACGGAGACCAGAGACATCAATGTAGTAGGTAAAGCACTCACACAGTGGGGAATCTTGGCAGTTCAGGAGTACATGCATGGCATGCAGGTCTCTGTCTATATGAAACACAATACCACCTCCTCTGACACTTTCTGCACTGAAGGAGAACCCAAGCTGTGTGCCAGTCTGGCTCCCAGTGAAAAGCTGTCAGTCTGCACACAAAACAGGGAATCACCCCTTCAAGCCCCCAGGTCAAGGCGTTTCTAAGCACTCTTTCAGCTGCGGGGTGTTCCCAGTCAAAGGCTCTATAGCAACGTGTTGAACTGCGGTATATCCCTCCCAAGAACACTCTGTCTCTCCCTCCATCCTCCCGTTCTATGACTACCCAGCCCCTGACGAATGAAGAGACTGACTCGGTTCAAGCTGAAACCACCTGTGTAGAGCATGTCACGGAGTCCGGGCTCTCCTGGCCCAGGCTTGAAGTTAGACAGCCACCGTGGGCAAATCACCTCTCGCTTGTAGAAAAAAAAAAAAAACAAACCCAAAACAACCCCAGCAAACCCCTTAATGCAAAGGCTCTCCTAGTAACAGCTGTCAAGACTGAAGGGCAGTGTTATCGCACTGCAAACACTTAACTCTTAGCCCAGGCGGGCTTGCTGGCTGCCTTCAGGTGGTTCCTGCCCCTTACCAACCAGCGGCGCTTGCTTGCAAATGCCGACTTGTGCCATGCTCCTGCTAGCTGTGCTATCAGCTAGCGGTGTCCAAAGCAACCCTACAAACCGCGGCTTATGCCCCAAGTGCCTGCCAGCCGTGCTGTCGGCCCGCTGCCCCGAGAGCAATTTGGTAAGCCCCGGCTCATGGCCCTGCACCGCGCTGGCCCCACTCATTAGAGCCGCCCTGCACCACGCATGTGCTGCCGGCCAGGGGCTGCCTGCGCTGGGCATGCGCTCCTTGCTCTCCCAGGCGCTGCTGGCTGGCCGCCGCTGCCCCAGCTTTGCACCGCCTCTGCCCGCTGCGCCGACCTGCGCCACGCTCACGGCGACCCGGCGCCCTTGAAATGTTCTTTGAAAAACCACAGTTACTGAAATAAATGGGCAGGAGATCTTTCTCCTTTTTAATGCCTTTATTAAGAAGAATCAGCTCAGGTGGGGAGAAATTGACGGGTTGCACCCTCGCCGCCGTTGCTCCCAGGCGTGGCACGAAGGAGGAGGATGATGCAGTTTTGTCCACTGGTCTGCAGACAGAACTGGGGACTCTGTCCTCACAGGAGAGTCGTGGAGTCCTTGGTTTGTTTGTTTAAAAACCCGGGGGGTCTCTTTAATCAGTTTCTTTTCAGGTTAGGGTGAGAAAATAAAAAGGTCCAAGCAGGTACGGGACTATGCTCCCATCCTTAGACGTCACTTAAGTCACTTGTTGGCTCGTGATTTTAGGGGTTTTTCTTGTAAAAACTGTAAAACTGTAAAAACCCAAGGTGCACTGCATTTCTTATTTGCATACTGGCTCCGATGTCACTCCTATTTTCTTTACCTCAGAGGGGTCTGTCCTGGTGTCTTTTTTTTTTGGTAAGTGGCCAGCATCAGGGAAACAATCAGTTAATCACCGGCCATTAACAGGTATTCGAAGAGCTTTTCTTTTGGCAGGGAACCTAAAGGAGTCTGACCGGTTTGACTTGCCTTTTTTTTTTTTTTTTTTTAACTCTGAAACTAAAAAAAATACAATTTTCTATTCATAACACTTACCAGAGAAACTAAACCAAGACCTCACTCCCCGCAGCGTGTTTCACCATTCACTCACACCCACACACACACACAAGCACGCACGTCCGGACGTGATAACCATACACAATCACAGTTCAAACCAATGCTCCGCCAGCTGCTCTGTCAGCTGGGGACCCCCAGCCACCGGCCTCTCCCCGGCAGACGATGGCTTGCAAACTGCTTGTGCAAAACTGCACACAAAGGCGTCTTTTATGTGACTTATCAGTAGCCAACCCTAAAAAAAGTGAAAGGAATACAAACCACTTCTGTCCATAGTCGCAATGCGCTGTGGTCTGCTCCCCGCAGTGTACAGCCAAGGCACCGAGTCTCTCCCGGGGAAGAGTCCCGTGGCACACCTGAGAGGGTCTGTGCCCAGCCGGACCAGCAGGTGAGCAGAGTTACTCCCATCTGGGTTGCCAAGTGAAGCGATATGTGGAATAAATAGACTCCACAACCGGATGTAGTTATGAAGTGGGTATGCGTGTCAGGGCCTGGCACAAGCGAGATGGCTCTCGTGAAAACTTGTGCCCCGAGCCCTGGTCCGAGCCACATCTTTGTTCACAAACATGTTCCATATGCAAGACATTACACAATCTCTTCATGCACATTCAACCCCTGGCCCCGCCTGTCCTCCCCTCACATGGCGATGAGATCCACACCCTCCTGGGCACACGTTGTTTCCTGTGGTGGTCACACTGGGGTCTTTGGTGGTCTCTGAGGCCGAAGGCTGTGGTCTTCCTCATGACTGAACTTTTGAACTTCTCTCCTTTCTGCATGCACTGTGGTCCCTTGGTGCTTATCTGAGTACGTCTGTTGGTTTGGATCAGCTTGGAGACAGTGGAGCTCCTTAGTCTAGGCTTCTTGCATTCCCTGGTCTTCTCCTGGTGTTATGAGTAAAAAAGTGATCTGTAGCTATGATATTTTATTAAAAATCCTTTCCTGCGATTTTTCCCCTCCTGAGGAGCTGAGGGCCTCAGGAAAGAAATGTAAACAATAACTATCTGCTGCTGTGGAGTGCAACAGGTGCATCTTCCATTGCTCCATGTGGATTGTTTTCACTTGATGACCAATCACAGCCAACTGTGTTGAGCCTGTGAGCAGTCACAAGATTTTTGTTATGCATTCTATTCTATTCTATTCTATTCTATTCTATTCTATTCTATTCTATTCTATTCTATTCTATTCTATTCTTCTTCTTTGTAGCCTTCTGATCATTTTTTCCTCTCTGTTCTTTTAGTATAGCTTTAATGTAGTATTTTAATAGAATGAACGAGAAAATAAATCAGCCTTCTGAAATGGAGTCAAGCCTCGTGTCTCCACACCTGGGGTGTTCGCCCCCACAAATTATCCATTTTTTTTAAGGCTGCAAAGTTAAACAGGTTGGGCCAGTTTTTGGGAGTTGAAGTGTTGACTATTTGAGGTTGATAGCTTCATGTTGCAATCACCTCTTGTTAATAGTTTTTCTTCAATTACCTGTTAATGGTTAGAAATCAAGCGCAATTGTCCCCCTGCTGCTTCCCCAGAGCAAGCAGGTAGCAGGGGGAGGTGACATCAGAGCTAGTATGCAGATGAGAATGCATTTCACCAAAGTTTGCAATTTTCCAGGAAAAAAACTCCTAAAAACAACAAGCCAACATGGAATTATGAAACCTAAGGAATGTCTAAAGGTGAGGAACTTAATCCTTAGTATCTGCTAAGATCCTTTTTACTCCTCACCCTAACCTGAAAGGATGTCAGCTAGGAAGAGGACCTGGAATGTTAGACCAAAAAAGCAGAATTCCCACTACTCCCTTGAGGACGGAAGCCCCAGCTCTGCCTGCATACCAGCGGACACAGCTGCATCATCCTCCTCCTCCGTGCCACTCCTGGGAGCAGCGGGGGTGCGGGCGACCTGTCGTTTCCCACAACCTGAGCTGAATGTTTTTAATAAAGGCATTAAAAAGGAGAAAGATCTCCTGTCCTATTTATGACACTGGTATTGTCCTTCATAGCAAGAAGCTTCAGAAATTTGCATTTTCCTATGCCCTTTGTACCATGGCAGAGGTTTCTTAAGTAAAAGGTTAAAATTCAACACATAATTCTACAATTTAAAATTTAAATGCTTAGTCCATATATTGCTAACTTAATTGAACCCCCCCAAAAACCTCCATTTCAACAGCAGCCCCTGCCTGGCTTCTGCCTGCCCACACCGTGGGCATCCACGGCTCCTCCTGGGCATGGAGCTCAGTCAGTGCTGGTGCTGGGTGGGCTTTGCTGCTGCTGCCACCTGGACACTGGGGTGACCACTTGTCCTAGGTTGCAGTGTAAAGATGTATTCTAATCCCATCCTCAAGAGCTGCTGAAACCAGGAGGGGCATTGTTTCTTCCTTATCTCCTGTTAATGGGCCCATCAATGTCTTGCCACATGACTCAGAAATAACTCCCTCCCAGAGCCATTTCTGTTTAATGGCTAATCAAGGACCCACAGCATGAGGCAGAATGATATCAGCCCACTGTGAGATGCTCTGCCCATGGGGGAGGAGCTAAGCATCCCCAGCTGGATATAATCTGGGTTTTGGGACACAACAAGCAGTCTTTCCACTGGATTCCCAGAGGAACCGTGGCCCTTACCCACTGCTTTTCCAGAGGATGAGAGCTACCAGATTGTTTCTACAGGATCACCACTTCCACAAGTCCATTTCATCTGGACTGCTACCACCACCCTAACTAGCAGGGTGTCAGCAGGCTGTATTCTGACTCTGTCAGTGGTTTTTCCTTTGTATTATTGCATGTGTTTTGATTTTTTTCCCTTTTTCTAATAAATTGTATTTCTGACTTGGAGTCTCTCACTGGTTTTGCTTTCCAACCAGAACAAAGATCCTTCTCTTTATTTCAACAGAAGAATAGGCCATTGCCTAACCTGCAAGCTGGGGGGGTGGGGGGGGTGTCACCTTCAGTGATTCCTAGAGGGAAAGGCAAGGGGGCTCAGGGGCAGAGGAAGGCATGTGTTGATCTCAGGAAGGGCTGGAGGGTGCTGGGCTGGTCCTGGGGTCCCTAGAGGTACTCGAGTTGGCTGGGATGGGACAGACAAAGATAAAAAAAGGGATGAAGGCAGCTTGGGGAGGCCCATGGGGAGAGCAGGTGGAAGTGGGATCTACAGGGTAAAAGGAGGTTCCCTCGTAGACTGTTGTTCTGGGGTCCTCTTCGCGGAACACTTGAGAGGGCTGTCCGGGCCGTTCCTGCTGCTGGAGGAGCTGCCCACGCTTTCTGGGTGTGAGGTGCAGCCACCGTCTTCCAACTCCTGTCCCGAGGTGCTCCTGTGCAGAGAGGAGGTGGCTGAGGCCCCAGCTGGCAGTGGCACACAGGGACCCTCATGCACAGCAGGGCCCAGAGCTGGCAAGGCTCCCCAGCACGGCTGGAGCTGCTGGCACAGCTGGGCCCAGCTGGACAGCTGCCCCTCAAGGCCCCGGCCAGCAGGGCACGGCTCTGGGCAGGGTCCCTGGCCAGGAGCGGGCCCCAGAGCACCTCGGCCTTTCAAGGGCAACCTCGGCCCTGCTCTTTCTCCTCCCCACCTCCCTCTGCCTCTGCCCTGTGCCCCTGGGGCTGCTCTTGGCCAGGCAGCCTCAGTAGGAGCCAGCTCTGGCTGCAGCCCCAGCGGGGCCCCCAGGACAAGGCCCAGCAATTGAGAGGCCAATGGAAGCACTGGGCAGCAGCAGAACCCTCAGCAGAGTTATTTGGACAATCATGGACTGGCCACAACCCCACTGCAGCCTCAATGGGAATGTTCCCTGTCCACGCTGGACTTTGAAAAGAAGCTGTTGGAGGGGGCAGGCAATAAAACACTCACTGTTTTTTGTTCCAGGAATACCAGATTCCAATGCAGAACAACAAGAAGACAAGATCCAAATACAGCACGCCTGCCAGAAACCCTAGCCAGCAGCCTGTTCATTGACAGAAACCCCTTCCGAGGCCATCCTGGGCATTGGGAAAAGGTCTTGTGATGCTGGCTGCATCTGTGGGAGCAATGGGGAGCGTGAGCCTGTGCTGTGCTGCACTGCTGAGCTGGCAGCATGGTGGATACGGGCAGGACGTTCTCTGTTTCCCCCAGAGCTGGGGCCTGCAGGCACCTTGCCGGCCCTTGGCACAGGCTGTGCCAGCCAACAAAGCCCAGCAGGCCGGGAGGAGAGCCCGGGGGCAGCGCAGCTGCTTGGGCAGTGGCTGCTGCCAGGGACACGGGCCAAAGCCATCCCTGAGCAGCCACTGCCAGCCCTGGCCCTCCCTGCCCCGTGACAGCTCCCCCAGCCCCAGGGGACAGGCTCAGGCCCTGTCAGGACCCAGCGCAGCCCCTGCCCAGTCGGGAGTCAGGGCTGGCTCTGGCCCTGGCTGGCGGCAGGGCTCCCGCTCAGGGCTGCTCCTGTGCCTTGGGCCTCTGGGCACTCAGGGCCAGCTCCGCAGCAGCTGCAGCGCCAGGGACGTTGCTGCACCAGTCCCATTTCCCCGGGGCTCTGAACCAGCTCCAGAGGCCTGGAAGCCGAGGCGCCTCCAGCTTTGGGTGCTGCCGGGCTGGGCAAGGGCAGGCCCTGGGAGAAGAGCTGCTGCCACACAGCCCCGGCCAGGGCTGAGCCCGGCACAGCAATTACCTGCTGTGCCTGTGCCCGTCTCTGCCATCACCTTCCTTCCTGCAGCTAGGGCTGCCAATGAGCCACTGCTTCTCCCTGAGTGTCCCTCCTCCTGATCAGCCTTTTGGTCCATCAATTGAAAAAGGAAAAAAGGGACAACTGGATCAAATGCAAATATTCCCCACTGGGGAGGTGGCACCTTCATGAGGCAATGCTTGTCTAAGTCACAGGTAAAGATCAGGAAAAAGCCCAGGTAACTGGGGCTGGGCCAGTGCACTCCCTTGTGCAAACAGCTGCACCTCCTGATCTTCTCAGAGACTGGGAAATGGCAGGGGATCTCAGGCCCACGGTACAGTTGGGGCACCCTATCAGCTAATGCCAAATTCCATCCTGCAGAGGCTGGGGAGGAATTGCAGCAAGGCCAGGCTGGGAAACAGCCCTGCAGGGCGTGAAAGCAGCAGCGGGGCAGCGAGGCTGCCATGGATCCCTTCCTGCTGTGCCGGGCACGGCGTGTCCAGATGTGCAGCCAAAGCCCCTGGCTGCTGACTCCCAGGGGGAGCATGGGGGAAACGCACCCACCTTGTCCTCGGGGTGCTTGCTTCTGTGTTTGTCTCAGGAATTCATCTGCCTCATGAGATGTTTTGGCTGCAGTATCTTGGGTCTTTCCTTTTGGAGGACCTTAAGAGAAAGTAGTTCCATTTCCCAGGAATGGATCCCACAAAAGCAGGGCTCAGCCTGTGAGGTCAGAAGCGACACACTACTCACCCCTGCCATGGGAGCTGGGTTGGGGCCAAGCATCCAGCCCTGGACCTGGAGAAGTCCTCCCTGCAGACACACCTGTAACTCAACAGCCACAGAAGCTTCTGCCATCTCTGCTGATCTGCACGGGCACCACTGAGCCGCAGCAGCGGTGAGGGGATCGTGCAGGGTGCGGGCACACGCGTGCATGGTTCTGTGCTGGCACCTGCAGCGCTGCCTCCCTGGCCCAGCTTTGGGCTCTGAGCTGGCAGCTCTCCCAGGGGAAAGGCCTTGACCTACCCTCAGCATCTCCCAGAGACTCAGTCCTGGATGTGGGGTCTTCACCGGCAGGTTCAGCTGCAAAGAAAGGCAGGACAGAAGAGCTCCTGTGGCACTGCAGGAGATCCTCAGGCTGCCCACAAGGCTCAGCCCCGGGGCACAGCCCTGGGCCCGGCCCCTTCCCTCTCTGCTCCTCTCTGTGGCTGCACAGAGCACACGGAAGGACACACTGGCACAGCACACGGGAGGAGGATTGAAAGATCAATGCTCCTTCCTCCCACTGACAGCGATCCTGTGGGATTCCTCAGGGCTCCAGAAGGGAGCAGGGAAAGATTCTCAGAATCCTTCAGCCCTTACATAATGTTAAGGGAAAGGGTCTATAAATGAGCTTTTGCTGCATTGATCCTGATTATTCACTCAGGAAAGGCAGAATGAAAACTTGCTTCCAGCATCCTCCAGGAACTTCAAACCATCCTTCATCAGGACTTCCTGAAAACCCATGTCACGATTCCAGTCTAAAAGGGAGCAGAGATCAGAACCATATCTGTGGCATGCTGGGAACCCCTAATGCTACAGGCAAAAGGGCACTGCAAGGGGGTCGGGTAAGGTTATGGGACCCAGATGGGAATGGACATGGCCAAACCTGCCCAGGGGCCTGGGGAGCTCTGGGCTGGCTCCTCATCACTCTCCACACTCTTTCCCTGCCCTCAGCAACATCCCTGGGAGGGGTGGCTGGAGTAGCCCAGGGCCCTGGGGCTCTCTCCCTCAAACTCACAGAAAATCCTCCCTAAAGCCCTGGGGTAATTGCAGCAGGCAGTGCCACAGCTATCCATCCCTCCCTCCTACACTCCCTCCTGCCCTCCTTCTGCTGGGACAGCTCCCAGATCCCAAGGGCAAACAGCCAGGCCCTCTCAGGACACACTGGAGCCTTGCTCTCCCCCTCTGTCCTTTCCCCACCATGGGCACCCCGTGCAGTCACTGCCAGGTTTCAGGACATGTCTCCCATGGAGGGACCCCAGCAGGACTGCTCAGGACCCGAGTGCCCTGAGCCTGCTCGGGATAATTCCCCTGGGCTGTGCCGCTCTAGTCCAGGCTGTGCCCGCACTGCCAAGCAGCAGAGAGGGCAGCTCAAGCCTCAGCAGGGCTCAGGCCCAGAGGCACAGCAATTACCTCCTGTGTCTGTGCCTGGCATGGCCTCCCTTCCTGGAGCAGAGGCTGCCACGGAACCACTGCTTCCTCCACGAAATGCTTCCTTCTGCACAGGCTCTCCTTTCATTTCTGGAAAATGGAAAAGAGACAGCTGGATCAGATGGAAACATTCCTCACTGGGAATGGGGAAGGTGAGGCATCACTTGTGAAAGGAATGGATAAGGATCAGAAAACACCCAGGATATTGGGACAACCCAAGACTGCTTCCTTCCCCAAACAGCCCCAACATCTGATCTGCCTGGACAGAAGGAATTTGCAGGGGATCTGAGGGTGGGCATGGACTGTGGTGCAATTGGGGCTGCCTGTCAGCTGATGCCAAATGCCGTCCTGCAGAGGCTGGGCAGAAGCTGCAGCCAGGCCAGGCTGGGAAACAGCCCTGCAGGGCGTGAAAGCAGCAGCGGGGCAGCGAGGCTGCCATGGATCCCTTCCAGCTGTGCCGGGCACGGCGTGTCCAGATGTGCAGCCAAAGCCCCCAGCTCCTGTGTGCCAGGGGAAGCATGAGGGAAATGCACCCACCTTGCCTCCTCTGCAGACATTCCTTCAGCATTTGCCACATGATTTCTAATGGGTCCTGGAATTTCCTGCCTGCCATGTCTTTGGTCTCTCCTGTCAGAGGACCTTAAGAGAAAGTACTTCCATTTCCCAGCAATGGACCCCACAAAAGCAGGGCTCAGCCTTTGGGGTCAGCAGGGACACACTACTCACCCCTGTGATGGGAGCTGGGCTTTTGTGCAGTATCCAAGGTAGGAGTTGGTGAGGTCGTCCCTGCAGACACGCCTGTAACACAACAGCCACAGAACCTTCTGTCACCTGCTTCTTACCAGTCAGTCAAACATTACGCCTTGGTGGGACAGTTAGAACATACCTGCTGAATGCTTGGAGGGCATCACAACTTCAGAGTGCCAGGCTAATGGAGGAACTGTCCCAGCATCCCAGTCTGGAAGCAAACCAAGATGAGAACTGTTTCCATTGTGTGCCAGGGCTGGCTCTGGCCCTGGGCTGGCGGCAGGGCTCCCGCTCGGGGCTGCTCCTGTGCCTTGGGCCTCTGGGCACTCAGGGCCAGCTCCGCAGCAGCTGCAGCGCCAGGGACCTTGCTGCACCAGTCCCGTTTCCCCGGGGCTCTGAACGAGCTCCAGAGGCCTGGAAGCCAAGGCGCCTCCAGCTTTGGCTGCTGCCGGGCTGGGCAAGGGCAGGCCCTGGGGGAAGAGCTGCTGCTACACAGCCCCAGCCAGGGCTGAGCCCGGCACAGCAATTACCTGCTGTGCCTGTGCCCGTGTCTGCCATCGCCTTCCTTCCTGCAGCAGGGGCTGGCACCGAAGATGGAGTGCTTCCTTCAAGAAATGCCACCTTCCACTGAAGCACTATGCCCATCTCTTGACAAAAGAAGGGAGACAGCTGCATCAGATGGGGCTGTTCCCCACTTGGGCGGTGGCATCAGAGGTAATATTTGTGAAATTTATGGAGCAGGAAAATGGCCAGGTTATGGTGGCATGATGAGAGCACTTCCACCTCCAAACAGCCACCCTTTTCCTAATCTGGAGGGCTGGATATAGTGGGGGATCTCAGGGTGTGTTACAGTTTGGGCTGCCTGACAGCTGATGCCAAATGCCTTTCGGCAGAGGCTGGGCAGAAGCTGCAGCCAGGCCAGGCTGGGAAACAGCCCTGCAGGGCGTGAAAGCAGCAGCGGGGCAGCAAGGCTGCCATGGATCCCTTCCCACTGTGCCGGGCACGGCGTGTCCAGATGTGCAGCCAAAGCCCCCGGCTGCTGAGTCCCAGGGGAAGCATGAGGGAAATGCACCCACCTTGCCTTGTCTGCAGGGGTTCCTTCAGCTCTTGCCTCATCTGTTTGGATGGTTGCAGGGACATCTTATCTGTTCTATCTTGGACTTTCCCTGTTGGAGTACCTTAGAGAAAAATATTTCCATTTCCCAGGAATGGATCCCACAAAAGCAAGGCTCAGCCTTTGAGGTCAGCAGGGACACACTACTCACCACTGTGATGGGAGCTGGGCTTGCGTATAGCATCCAAGGTAGGAGCTGGAGAAGCTGGAGAAGTCCTCCCTGTAGACACATCTGTAAGACAACAGCCACAACAGCTTCTGTCACCTGGTGCCTGCCCGCTTGTCTACAATTCTTCCTTGGTGGCACACTGAGAACATAACTGCAGGAGGCTCCAAGGGGTTCAGAACTTTCTTCCTCCAAGCTGATGGAGAAGCCTTCCCAGCACCCTCATCTACAATGCAGCACAGATGAGAACACTTTCCAGGGTGTGCAGGGATCCCCTTCTGCCACAGGGAACTGGGCACTGCAAGGGGGTCGGCTAAGGCCGTGGGAGCCGGATGTGAATAGACATGGCCAAAGCTGCCCAGGGGCCTGGGGAGCTCTGGGCTGCCTCCTGGTCACTCGCCACACTCTTTCCCTGCCCTCAGCAACATCCCTGGGAGGGGTGGCTGGAGCAGCGCAGGGCCCCCGGGTTCCCTCCCTCAGACACAGAGGAAATCCTCTCTAAAACCCTGGGGAAAACTGCAGCAGGCAGTGACACAGGTATCCATCCCTCCCTCCTACACTCCCTCCTGCCCTCCTTCTGCTGGGACAGCTCCCAGATCCCAAGGGCAAACAGCCAGGCCCTCTCAGGACACACTGGAGCCTTGCTCTCCCCCTCTGTCCTTTCCCCACCATGGGCACCCCATGCAGTCACTGCCAGGTTTCAGGACATGTCTCCCAAGGAGGGACCCCACCAGGAATGCTCAGTACCGAGTGCCCTGCGCCTGCTCGCAACAATTCCCTGGGCTGTGCCGCTCTAGTCCAGGCTGTCCTTGCACTGCCAAGCAGCAGCGAGAGCAGCTCATGCCTCAGCCGGGCTCAGGCCGAGAGGCACAGCAATTACCTCCTGTGCCTGTGCCTGGCATCGCCTCTCTTCCTGCAGCAGAGGCTGGCACGGAACCACTGCTTCCTCTGGGAAACGCCGCCTTATGTCCAGCCTCTGCATCCACTTCTGGAGAAAGGAAGAGGGACAGCTGGATCAGGAGGGGCAGTTCCCCACTGGGGAGGTGGCGTCTTCAGGAGGGAATGCTTGTCAAAGACATTTCTAAAATCAGGAAATCCCTATAAACATTTTGGGAAGGCCAGGGCCCTCCCCTCTCCAAACTGGTGCCCTTTCTATTCTACCCAGCGACTGGAAAATTGCAGGGGATCTCAGGCCTGTGGTGCAATTAGGCGGCCTGTCAGCTGATGCCAAATGCCTTCCTGCAGGGGCTGGGCAGAAGCTGCAGCCAGGCCAGGCTGGGAAACAGCCCTGCAGGGCGTGAAAGCAGCAGCGGGGCAGCAAGGCTGCCATGGATCCCTTCCCACTGTGCCAGGCACGGCGTGTCCAGATGTGCAGCCAAAGCCCCCAGATGCTGAGACCCAGGGGAAGCATGAGGGAAATGCACCCACCTTCTCCTGCCTGCTGCATTTCCTTCAGCATTTGCCTCATGTTTTCGGATGCATCATGGGGTTTCTGGTGTCCTGTAGCTTGGTCCTTCCCCCTCGGAGGACCTTAGAGCAACAGAATTCCATTTCCCAGGAATGGATCCTACAAAAGCAAGGCTCAGCCTGTGGGGTCAGCAGGGACACACTACTCACCCCTGCGATGGTTGCCAGGCTTCTGTGTAGGAATCAGCAAAGGAGCTGGAGAAGTCCTATCTGCAGACACACCTGTAACTCAACAGCCACAGAAGCTTCTGCCATCTCTGCTGATCTGCATGGGCACCACTGAGCCACAGGAGAGGTGAGGGAATCACGCGGGCGAGGGCACACACGTGCATGGTTCTGTGCTGGCACCTGCAGCGCTGCCTCCCTGGCCCAGCTTTGGGCTCTGAGCTGGCAGCTCTCCCAGGGGAAAGGCCTTGACCTACCCTCAGCATCTCCCAGAGCCTCAGTCCTGGATGTGGCTTGGGAAGCTGCACCACCTTCACCAGCAGGTTCAGCTGCAAAGAAAGGCAGGACAGAAGACCTGTAAATCCACCAGCAGAAACACCAGCCAAACCTCACTAAAAAGTCACCACTACTCCTTGAAGTAAAATAGACTGATGCATGTTAATACCTAAGCTTGTAAGCTGTAAAACCCATTGTTATGAGAAGTAAAATATTTTATTTTAAACTGTATTATTCATGAGGTTGTTTTAAGTGAACTGAATATTTAAGGTGTGATATGCAAATTTATTTCAAAAAATAAAATATTTTAGTGCTTTTGTTATAACAGAGAAAAGAAACAGAAGTAAAAGCTAATGAAACACTGTAAAGAATATATTAGAACAATAATATGATTCGTGAAAAATCGGAAAAAAAGTAAGTATATAAGATACAAACCAGATTTAAGTTCCAAGAAACACTAAAAGTAACATTAAATCAGATAGGATATAACAAAAGCCGTTAGATATTTAATAAGGATCAAATTAAAATAAAGGAAAACAGCCAAGTATAGCTGAAAGAAAGAGAAGTGTACAGACTAATTACAACTTTAGAGCTAAAATGTCAAAGAAATAAAATTATAATAATTAGAAATAAGCAGATGCTATCCTAAATCCTGAAAAACAATTTAAAAGGCTCTTATAAATCTTATGAAGTAAATACTGAGAATGAGACGAATGACATCAGTGACTAGATCCCAAGGTGTAAGCTCTGCTACCAAGAAGATACACATCTTGGCCCTTTGGCTGCAACCCAAAGGGGCTTTGAGAGAGCTAGAGTGTTAAAACTGCAGAGGATTATTGTCACTGTATCAGTCATCCAAGCCCAAAAAGAATGAGCCACATGCACACTCCCAAGTTAGTGTAGTACGCTATAATTTTAACAAATTCAGAAGGTGCACTATGAGTAGTAAAAGACACTGGAATAAAGAAAATGTGAAATAGAGCAAAAAGAATAAAATGGCAAAATTTGTAAGCAATATATTAAAACTTTTTGTTCTGGAAGAGCTAGAGAAGAAATAAATCCTGAGAGTAGAATAAAGCAAATTGCTCAAGAATTAGAAAACAAGAACATGAGACAGTTATAAAGACACATTTTAGCAGGCAACATAAGAAAACATGAAAAACTTATTTTATAAATATTACCAGCCTTAAACGACTATGGAGTCAAAATATATCTAAAGTACAATAAGCACATGCATTGATATAAAAAAATATAATTGACAATCCAAAGAAAAGAAATTAAAGATTTAGAATAATCTACCTTATGAGAAGAGTTGTTAATTTTATACCCTGACTAGTAGTATGAAAGTGTAGTTGTCAAGTTTTATAAATACTAAACATAAAATTAGAAATTAAGTAAGCTTTGTCAAAGTGTATCCTAAAAGTACAAATTTAATAAATTAATAGAGAAAGGGAGGGATTCTGATAGATTGTATGCACAAATTCATGCTGAGACTACAGTAATCTCGCCTAATGAAAATCCTAGCATAACAAAGGAGGGTTCAGGGCAATCAACATGCACCAAAATCCTAGCCTGAATATTCATCCCCAGAAATGCTGATTCCAGAAGATTATTTCTCTGACCAAACCTCAGCAATGTGCATTTAATTTGCATCATCTATAAGATAAATGTGTGCCTCCTAGAATGCATATTGCAGGAGATTTTCCTCTAACAAAGTGAATTTTTTACCAGTTTTGGGGAAACTCTCAGCAAGAGCTGCAGCAAGAAAGGAAAAAATACATGAATATCCAAAAAGGATAAAAACAACCATAAGAAAGCAGAAAAACTGCTGCCCTCCACACCGCTTGGAGCTTGGAAATGTACAAAAAAGACTTTGAGAGAGCTGTCCCTTCGTGATGCACAGGGGAGAGAAATGCCCCACCTGTCTCACCTGACGCTGTTAGCCTGGTTCAGGGCCAATCTGATATTTGCTTCTAGATTTTCTACGACTGAATTTTAATTATGGAATAAATTCTCCTTATTAATCAGAAAAAGCTAATTCATTTAAAACATCCGGGACTCCTGGAACCCTCATCAGGGACCCCAAAATATCCCTTTGTGCCTCTTCAGGTCCAGGCCCAGATGACCCCACAGAAGGAAATGTGCCCTCAGCCCAGGGACGCTCAGCATGGGCTCCCCCATCCCCTCGGGGCCCTGCCGCTGGGCACAGCAGCCCCTGCCTGGCTCCTGCCTGCCCACACCGTGGCCATCCACGGCTGCTCCTGGGCATGGAGCTCAGCCACTGCTGCTGCCGGGTGGGCTTTGCTGGTGCTACCACCAGGACAATCTGGTCACAGCTGCATCTCTCTACTGCAACAGAAGAGCTGATTTGGGAAGTGCTGTGTTGCCCCATTTCTTCAGCCCCACTAGCTGCCCACACCCACAGTGGCACTGGGCTGCCCCCAGAAAACTGTCGAATCTGGGCTGTGGCTGCAGGGCACAGCTGCTCTACAGCACAGGTGGACTGCCTTGGGGGTAGGACTGCCCTGAGGGTAGGGACAAGGAACAGGGTGAGGTCTGCTCTATGTTTTCCTAAGGTGATGATTCTACAGACCATCAGGGGCAGGCCAACACTGCACTAAAGGCATACACCAACTTACAAACTTGGCAGGGTCCCAGGGCAGGATCCAATCTCTAGCCAATTGGGAGAAACTGAGGGTGGAACACCAGGCGGGGAATACAAGGTTTAAACCAATTGGGGATTACAGGGGAGGGGAAGAACTTAAACAAACCAATGTGATTCCGAAGGATACAAAATTGATAGGGAAGTCTCTAGAGCAAGGGGCAGGCTTGGAGAGGGACTGACATGCAATGGGAGGAGGAACAGTGAACAAAAGGGCAGGTCTTTGGAGAGATGGACAAGTGGGGCAAAACCAACATCACAGGGGGGAAAGGAGCAACCCATTGCTAATAAAATATGCTATAACAATAGAAAATAAGGGGAGGGGTATAAAACTGACTGCTAGGACTGAATTACAGTCAAAAATTTTGTTATATTTCTCCAATTACTGTATCATGAAAGAAAACCAAGCAAATTAAATGTTGCAGCAATTTTAATGAAGTAGCTGAAAAGTATATGAAATTGAATCCACTCAAAATATTGACAATATAATTTGGTTATGATAAGGGATAATTTGGTTTTTATAATAGAGCATAAGGAAAAATAACCGTGCGGGGTACACGGGGGGTACGGAGGGCAGGGCTTGACCCCTGTCCCCTCACATACAAATTGCCAAGCCTAAAATTCTCCTTTTTACACTGTACATCATCACCATCTCTTCCCATTTTCAATTTGTCACACTTGTATCTCCACCTTCATTATCACTTTTACCACACATGCTCCACCGTTTTTTAGGTGGTTGCAGTGTTCTTTGGGGTCGTCTCTGATGAAGGCCTCTCCTCTTCCTCGATGTCCTTTGATTCACCTTTTGGATTACACATGCGCACCAAGCTGGTATAATGTAAGCCAAAGCTAATATCATACAAGCCAATACTATGTTCTAGCATCAAAGCAATAAATCTCCTATAATTAACATTTTCCTGGATGTCCAACCAAACTTTCCTCTCTTCCAACTAAATTCAGTAATACTTATGTCTTGCTTCTTCCTGTTCTGAACATCTGCAGGAGAAGGGGGGGAGCCCCTCCTCTCCCTTTCTTCCTTGGCATTACACCTTCTAACGGTTTTACTGTTTCCAAATATTAATTATTATATCAATATTGATTACTTTAAAATTTTATCAGCAGGAATCACACCTATTTATTACAACATGAACTGCAATGGAGAAGCTCTGAGTCAAGGCTCGGATGAGCTCTTCAAATAATTTCCTGGCAGAAACAGATAGCCAAACTTGCCCTTATCCCATGCAAACAGAGGGTTCCAAAAATAGCAACACCTTCCGAGGCCCTTCTGGGCATCGGGAACACGTGTTGTGGTGCTGGCTGCATCTGTGGGAGCAATGGGGAGCGTGAGCCCGTGCTGTGCTGCACTGCTGAGCTGGCAGCACGGTGGATACGGGCAGGACATTCTCTGTTTCCCCCAGAGCTGGGGCCTGCAGGCACCTTGCCGGCCCTTGGCACAGGCTGTGCCAGCCAACAAAGCCCAGCAGGCCGGGAGGAGAGCCCGGGGGCAGCGCAGCTGCTTGGGCAGTGGCTGCTGCCAGGGACACGGGCCAAAGCCATCCCTGAGCAGCCACTGCCACCCCTGGCCCTCCCTGCCCCGTGACAGCTCCCCCAGCCCCAGGGGACAGGCTATCAAAAAGTCCACAGCCAGCAAAGAGATTGTCCCAGGAATTGTGTGCTGCTTTTCCTTCCTGCAGTTGGTCCCAGAAACATCCATCAGACTGCTGTAAATGCCCACACATGGTCTGATCAACCCCTATGCTTTTCCAGTCTGCTCTCTGAAATTCTGCAACAAATCCACCAATAAATTCCAGGTTACCTCTGTTTATTGCACACTACAGTTTCCTTCATTTTTTCCGAATAGCTGGAAGTTTCTATATATAGCAATGCCCTTGAGGATCTCTGATTCTTTTCAGTATTTTTTTTTTTATATTCAGACATATAAAACAGCCTTATTGGTTTTTATTTTGGCAGGTCTGTTTTTTTTCTTTGTATGATGGTTTACTTATTACCTATATGTAAACTTGTTATTATTTATGGTTATTCATTCCCCAAGTAATTATTTTCACAATCTGTCATTCACTTCCTAGTTAATGTTCCATACATGAACAACTTGGACTCTCTTTTTATAGGAATAGAAAGATCTCAGAAAGCTGAATTTTTTATTTTGATGACACTCTTTCTGCCCACTCCCACCTAAAACGGTGATTCCTTTTGAAACATATCTGAGGACATGTGGAGTTTTTGGGAAATGCTTAGCTTAACCTGGGTATTGGATTATTATTTTCAGTGCTATAAACCTACATTGCTTCAAGGTTCACACCACGGTCCTGATTTGTGGCTCACTGCATAGATGCTTGTCTGAATTAAAACAATGTTTGTGAGGCAGCTGAAGAGCTTAGACCTCAGAGATTAAAATTCCTAGGAGGAGGAGGAGAAAGAAGAAAGGATAAAATCCTGATTCAAAGGGTTTTTTCTCACTTCTAGTATGCCAGAAGTATGGTAGACTACACCTGTCTTCGGATGTCATTTACTTACAGAACAACTCTCTACAGTGCCAGATTCCAGGAGAAATGACTCAACACTTTGCCTCCCAATGCATCAGCTTTAATTCTAGTGAGAGGTAGCCTTAATTACAGTCCAATTAGAGCAAATCAACAAAGCAGTCTTGCCGTTGTGTGAGTGGCAAGAGGAATTTGCTTGTGAACACATGAATATGTCCCACACAGTAATGAACAAAATTTGCCTTGACTTGGAAGAAAGTAGACAAGGAGCAATGCAGTATTTGGGTTTTATCCAGGGATAAATGGGGCAAGAAGCTGTAACAACTTAACCTGTTTTACAGAACACAAGTACTGATACGGCCAATAATGAACCCACATGAAGGGATCTTCAGGACATTCCTTTATTTCTCTAACCAGGAATGCGCAGCAAAATGCTGGCATTTATCTGAACTGGAAGCCGTGTTGCTCTCCTTTTTCTCCTTGAGCACACTGTTATTTGCAGACTTCACTGTCCAGCCCATCAATCCTCTCGTGGCCAATTGCTAAATGGCACAAGTACCAAAATACAGGTGCCAGCATAATCAGCCCAGCACTAATGCAGCACTGCTTTGATGGTGCACAGGAGCACAGAATGGCTTGTGTTGGAAGGGACATTTAAAGGCCATCTAGTCCCAATGGCCTGCAGTGAGCAGGGACACCTTGAACTAGGTCAGGTTGCTCTGAGCAGGAGTTTGAATGTCTGCAGGGATGGATGTCCAGCTCTCTGGGCAACCTGTGCCAGGTTTTCATAACAAACAGTGTAAAAAATGAGTTTCTTTCATCTAGTCTGAATTTACCATCTTTTAGATTAAAACCATTCCCCCTCGGTTTGGTCACAAAAGACTCTACTAAAAATTCTGTCCCATCTGTTTACAAGCGCTCAGAAGGCCCTGAAAGGCAGCAATCAGGTGTCCCTGGAGTCTTCTCTCTTCCAGGCTGAACACTGTCAGCTCTCCCAGCCTGTCTCCAAAGCAGAAGGGCTCCAGCCCTCAGAGCATTTTGTCCCTCCTCTGGACTAGATCCAACATGTCCATGTCCTTCCTGCCTTGGGGACCCAGAGCAGGATGCAGTACTCTGTCGTGGTAGAGACCGAGACACTACAAAGCAACACAGTCCATTTCCAGAAGGCTTCAAACCCTGTTTTTATTCTAGCCTGCATGCTTTTTCTGCATTCTTAAAAAGCTCTTATGTTTACACTTTATTCATTGGTCACGAGAGACAAGCAAAATGCTCAATGGAATAGGCCATTGCAGGTTTCTCTTATTTATCTTTCTTTCTTGGTTTTCATGTCAAAAACATTGGTAGGAAATTCTTTCAGGGGTAAACATGGATCTTGTTATCAAACTTCTTGATGGCTCACAGAAATCACTATAAAACCCCTTCCAGAGTACTCCCAGTAGGGTCTTACCTGAGCAGAGGTGGGGAATCACCTCCTTCAACCTGCTGGGCACTCTCCTTTGGATGCACATGGCTGGCTCATGTCCAGCCTCTCATCTGGCTGCAACACCCAGTCCTTCTCAGCAGGGCTGCTCTGCATCTCTTCATGCCCCAACCAGTGAGATCAGCTGAGCTGGGACTGTGTCACAGCCCTTGGGCAGAGCAGCTGGGCAGGATGAGCTCCCTTCCAAAGAAGGCAGATCCAGCTCCAAAAACAATTCCACCCTGGCCTTGAGGTCACAGAAGGCTCTGAGATCACAGAGGCGCCAGAGCCCCGTGGTTGCACAGCAGCACTAGGAGCCAGCAGTCATTCCCTGAGCACAACTGTTGCGGCTGCAGCAGCGGTGGCAGCAGCGGTGCTGACATTGGGACAGCGGTGTCGGGACAGCAGTGGCAGCAAGAGCTGCAGGACTGGCAGAGGGCAAGGCACCATGGCCCTTGCTCTGCGCCTCTTCCTCCTGCTCCTCCTGGCCGTGGCCCTGTCTACCAGGGCTGCCCAGGCTGCTCCGCTGCAAGCGCGGCGAGCAGGTGAGCCGGCAGCCTGGCTGCCCTTTCCCGGGACAGCGCTCCCTGCTCCCGGGAAGCGCTGGGGATGGTTTTGCACAGGGCTTTAGGGAGGGTTTCCTGTGTGGGAGTGAGAGAGCCCCCATGGTCCCTGGGCTCCTCCAGCCACCCATCCAGGGATGTTGCACAGGGCCTGCAAAGAGGGTGGAGAGTGACCAGAGCCAGTCCAGAGCTCCCCAGGCCCCTGTGCAGCTTTGGCCTTGTCCACTGACATCTGGCAGCCAAGGCCTTACCCGACCCCCTTACAGGACCCAGTTCTCTAAGGGAGAGGGGAATCCCAGCACACCATGGAAATGGGTCTGATCAGATCTGTGCTCCCCTCTAGATAAGCATACTAGGAAGGCTTCTTCAGCAGCTTGGCTTAATGAAGATTTCCAGGGTCTTAACCCTCCAGCAGGTATGTTGTCAATGTTGCTAAAAGAATAATCATTGAGAACCTGGCAGGAAGCAGGTGACAGGAGCTTCTGTGGCTGTTGAATTACAGGTGTGTCTGCAGGAAAGACTTTTCAGGCTCCTTTCCTGGTTGCTGCACACAAGCCCCGCTCCCATGGCAGGGGTGAGTAGTATGTGCTTGCTGACCCCACAGGCTGAGCCCTGGTTCTGTGGGATCCATTCACCTGAAATGCAAATGCTTTTCTTAAGGTCCTCCGAGAGGGAGGAACAAACCTAGAGGAGACAGCAAGTCCCTGGAGGCATCCAAACAGATGGACAGGATCTGGAGTGACCTGGAGAGACAACGTGGTGGGTGCATTTCCCTCATGCTTCCCCTGGGACTCAGTAGCCGGGGGCTTTGGCTGCACATCTGGACACGCTGTGCCCGGCACAGCAGGAAGGGATCCATGGCAGCCTCGCTGCCCCATGCTGCTGCTGCTGCTTTGACGCGCTGCAGGGCTGTTTCCCAGTCTGGCCTGGCTGCAGCTTCTGCCCAGCCTCTGCAGGAAGGCATTTGGCATCAGCTGCCAGGGAGCCCAAACTGCACCATGGCCCACCCTGACATCCCCTGCACTTTCCCAGTCTGTGAGCGCATCTGGAGGGGCAGCTCTTTGGAGGAGGCAGGGCCCTGGTCTTTCTCCTTTATCTTATCCATTACTTAGACAAGCATTGCCTCCTGAGGATGCCACATTCCCATTGGGAAACAACCCCACCTAATTCACCTGTCCTTTTTCCTTTCTGCAGACATGGAAGGAGAGCCTGTGCTGAAGGCTGAGTTTCCCAGAGGAAGCAGTGGCTCCATGGTAGCCTCTGCTGCAGGAAGGGAGGCGATGCCAGGCACAGGCCCAGGAGGTAATTGCTGTGCCTCTGGGCCTGAGCCCTGCTGAGGCTTCAGCTGCCCTCTCTGCTGCTTGGCAGTGCAGGCACACAGCATTACCTGACGCCCTTGCAGTGCTCGGTTCCCTATACAAGGGGATCCCAGCACAGCATGGAACAGTTCCCATCTCTGCTCCTTTCTAGATTGGGAACATGACTTCCATCCCTGGGAAACGCTGTTAAAGCACAGTTTAAGGATGTTGGAGCTTGGTGATGGTAGGTTTTCAGCAACACTTTGCTAACAGAGCAATCATTGTCCAAGTGTAATCATTGTCCAGAGTAATATTCCTCTGTCATTTCCCTTGAGATCCTCTGAAGTTTGATGGATTGTGGAAATCCTAGCCTCCAAATTTCTACTCTTGTAGCCTACAGTGATCCCACAGGATTGCTGGCAGTGGGAAGAAGGAGCATTTATCTGTCCATCTTCCTCCCGTGTGCAATGCCAGTGTGTCCTTCCATGTGCTCTGTGCAGCCAGGGAGAAGAGCAGAGAGGGAAGGGGCCGGGCCCAGGGCTGTGCCCCGGGGCTGAGCCTTTGGCAGCTCCTTTGCCAGCCCCAAGGAGCCTGAGCTGCTCCTGCTGCCACTGCCAAGCCCTGGCCCTGCCCGGGTCTGGGTTTAGAGCTGCTGGCAGCTCCAGTGAGTCCTTTCTGCCCACACAGCCCCCCAAGGGGCCCCTTCCATCCCAGTGTGGGGCCACTGCAGGCACGAGGTCCCCCTGCCCCTGCCCCTGCTCCTGAGTGGGAGGCAGAGCTGAGGGAGTGCTTTGGAGGGCACCAATCACCCAGGTGCCCTCACTGCCACTCAGGCCTGAAGGAGAATCTTCAGCAGGGTCACAGCAGCTCTTCTGTCCTGCCGTTCTTTGCAGCTAACCCGGTTGGTGAAACTGATCTGGCTCCCCAACCCACGTCCAGGACTGAGCCTTGGGGAGATGCTGAGGGTAGGTCAAGGCCTTTCCCCTGGAAGAGGTGCCAGCTCAAGAGCCCAAAGCTTGGCCACAGAGGCAGCGCTGCAGGTGCCAGCACAGAACCATGCACGTGTGTCCTCTTGCCCTGCACAATCCCCTCATGATTTCTGCTCAGCACTGGCAGCTGTCTGGGGAAGGGAGGGGCCTGGCCCAGACACAAAAGCCCAGATACTTTGTAAATCTTTTCCCAATTTTTGATAAGCATGCTGCCTTGAAGATGCCAGCAAAGGAATGGGGAATTGTTCCATCTGATCCAACTGTCCTTTTTTGTTTCTCAAGTGATGGACCAAAAGGCAGGGCTGAAGGAGGTGTTTCCCCAAGGAAGCAGGGGCTCACTGGCAGCCCCTGCTGCAGGAAGGAAGGCGATGGCAGACACGGGCACAGGCACAGCAGGTAATTGCTGTGCCGGGCTCAGCCCTGGCCAGGGCTGTGTGGCAGCAGCTCTTCCCCCAGGGCCTGCCCTTGCCCAGCCCGGCAGCAGCCAAAGCTGGAGGCGCCTCGGCTTCCAGGCCTCTGGAGCTGGTTCAGAGCCCCGGGGAAACGGGACTGGTGCAGCAACGTCCTGGCGCTGCAGCTGCTGCGGAGCTGGCCCTGAGTGCCCAGAGGCCCAAGGCACAGGAGCAGCCCCGAGCGGGAGCCCTGCCGCCAGCCCAGGGCCAGAGCCAGCCCTGGCTCCCGACTGGGCAGGGGCTGCGCTGGGTCCTGACAGGGTCTGAGCCTGTCCCCTGGGGCTGGGGGAGCTGTCACGGGGCAGGGAGGGCCAGGGCTGGCAGTGGCTGCTCAGGGATGGCTTTGGCCCGTGTCCCTGGCAGCAGCCACTGCCCATGCAGCTGCGCTGCCCCCGGGCTCTCCTCCCGGCCTGCTGGGCTTTGTTGGCTGGCACAGCCTGTGCCAAGGGCCGGCAAGGTGCCTGCAGGCCCCAGCTCTGGGGGAAACAGAGAACGTCCTGCCCATATCCACAGTGCTGCCAGCTCAGCAGTGCAGCACAACACGGGGTCACGCTCCCCTTGCTCCCACAGATGCAGCCAGCACCACAACACCTGTTCCTGATGCCGAGGATGGCCTGGGAAGGGGCTTCTATATGGGAACAGGCTGCTGGGCAGGGTTAATGGCAGGCCTGCTTATTTTGGACCTTATTATCATATTGTGCGGTGTCAAAATCTGGTGTAACTGGAAGAAGAAATGGTGAGTGGTTATCTTTCCCTGAAAGAGCTTCTTTTGAAAGTGTAATGTAGATAGGAAGCATTCCCACAGAGGCTGCATTGGAGCTGTGGCCAGTCCATGGTTCTCCAAACAGCTCTGCTGAGGGTTCTGCTGCTGCCCAGTGCTTCCATTGGCCTCTCAATTGCTGGGCCTTGTCCTGGGGGCCCACTGGGGCAGCAGTCAGTGCTGGCTCCCACTGAGGCTGCCTGGCCAAGAGCAGCCCCAGGGGCACAGGGCAGAGGCAGAGGGAGGTGGGGAGGAGAAAGAGCAGGGCCGAGGTTGCCCTTGAAAGGCAGAGGCGCTGTGGGGCCCGCTCCTGGCCAGGGACCCTGCCCAGAGCCGTGCCCTGCTGGCCGGGGCCTTGAGGGGCAGCTGTCCAGCTGGGCCCAGCTGTGCCAGCAGCTCCAGCCATGCTGGGGAGCCTTGCCAGCTCTGGGCCCTGCTGTGCACGAGGGTTCCTGTGTGCCACTGGCAGCTGGGGCCTCAGACACCTCCTCTCTCCACAGGAGCACCTCTGGAACTTCACAAGTCCAGCCAAATACCTCAGTCATGGAGAACTTGGCCTGTCGTCGTGCATCTCTGTGCCAGTGTCCATTGTCCCTTCCACAGTTGTATTACCAGCTTGTAGCTGGAAGTATGCTACAAGCACTGCCTAGAACAGATCCGTCTCTCCCTGAAGGGACTGGCCTAGCTGCCCATCCAGGACAGGAGGTGCAGCCCTCTAGCCAGGGAATAGATTATTCGCAAAGTTATATTTACTTGTAAAAATATTAGATGTTTATTAAAAACCTTATTAGAAATATAACAGGTTACTGAATAAAGACAATGTTACTGTGCCGGGAGTAGAGGATTTTTCCCACCACATTCTCATCCACACAATGGAGGTTTCACCTTTCAACTCTTTTGCCCTTCTTAAAGTTCTGTCCATCGACTCCTTCTTTGATGTCCAGTGCTGGAGTTTACTTCCTTACATCTCGCTTGGAGGTCAGGTGCTGCCGTCGTAGCAAGGTGACCCTCTTAAATGTCTCAAACTCACGTAATCCCAAGATAACAACACAGCAGGGGGTAAAACATATCTATAAATATATAAAACTTCTCTTAACAAATATACATGATATTTATCCTTTATTGTGAGAGTCAACTGTCACTTTAGTCATCTATCACAGGCTTGAGTCCAGGTTCAGCTCAGGTGTCTGTGTGCTACCACCAGCACTGGCGGAGCTGCTCGTCTGGGCACAGCCAGGCATGGGCAGGCAGCAGCTGGGCATGGGGCTCATCAGACCAACAGCACTCTCATGTTATCTTTGTCTTTCATTTTAAAACATTTAGATATATTTTTCCTTTGCAGCATTGAGGAGAGTTTTTCATAGAATACGGACAGCAGATATTTGTTCCCCTTTCCTCCAACACTTCTGTAATTGATAAAGTAGTTTTACAGTCAGGGAAACCTAGAATCTTCTGACACTTTGGCAATAAAAAGTAAAATTGCTTTTAATTCTTAATGTTCAGTCTTACACAGCCCAGGCATGACCGGCATAGCTCGGGGGAATTATCCCAAACAGGCTCAGGGCACTCGGTTCTGAGCAGTCCTGCTGGGGTCCCTCCGTGGGAGACACATCCCGAAACCTGGGAGTGACTGCATGGGGTGCCCATGGTGAGGACAGGACAGAGAGGGAGAGCAAGGCTCCAGTGTGTCCTTAGTGGGCCTGAGCCTGTCCCCTGGGGCTGGGGGAGCTGTCACGGGGCAGGGAGGGCCAGGGGTGGCAGTGGCTGCTCAGGGATGGCTTTGGCCCGTGTCCCTGGCAGCAGCCACTGCCCAAGCAGCTGCGCTGCCCCCGGGCTCTCCTCCCGGCCTGCTGGGCTTTGCTGGCTGGCACAGCCTGTGCCAAGGGCCGGCAAGGTGCCTGCAGGCTCCAGCTCTGGGGGAAACAGAGAACGTCCTGCCCGTATCCACCGTGCTGCCAGCTCAGCAGTGCAGCACAGCACGGGCTCACTCTCCCCACGGATCTTGTAGAGGTTCAAAGCAAGACAGGAACACGTGCCCTGCTTCCACTTTGATGAATCCCAATGATTTTCTGCTTGCAGGACGGGCACAAGCAGAGCATGATAGGTATAGCAGAGCCTCTGTTCACTGTGTCACTTGCCATGGCCTCTTTCACAGTTGTATCTTTCTCCCTTCATATGTCCTGCCAAACACCTAAGGGAGAACTGGACTTCTAATTGCATGGCACATCTCCAGGCCCATGCCCGATGTCCCTGTGCCAGCTGCTTTAACAGCTTGTTGCTGTGCAGATGCTGCCTCCAGCCAGACAAGGTCCTCTCCCCCTGAAGGCACTGGCCCTGCTCTCTGGCCCCTACTGAAGGTGGGCAGGGCTTGGCCCAGCTCTTCTCTTGCACTAAAGAGATGGAGCTGTCACCCCAGTGTGCGGGTGGTAGCAGCAGCAAAGCCCAGCCAGGATCAGCACTGGCTGAGCTGCGTGCCCAGGGGCAGCTGGGGATGGGCACGGTGTGGGCAGGCAGGAGCCAGGCAGGGGCTGCTGTGACCAGTGGCGGGTCCCCGGAGAGGATGGGGCAGCCCATGCTGAGCGTCCCTGGGCTGAGGGACCTTTCCTTCCCTGGGACCATCTGGGCCTGGACCTCCTCCAATGACATGCCCAGGAAAAGAGGGAAGCCATCAAGAGCCTGTGAGTTACGCAGGGATGGGCTGCAGCTTCCTCCCTCCTTGGTTAGCGGGCGGATTAAAAGAGGCCTCTAGGGTTTGTGGCAAACAGGAGTGGGCAAACAGGGCCATGGCATGTCTCTCAGGGACAATTCACGAGGCAGTGTGCACAGGCAGGGCAAGCAGGCAGGGTTGCAGGTTTTCTTGCTAGGAAGGTTTACTGTGTGTTGTTTGCAGTGTTTCTGTTGGTTGCTTGGTTTTGGGGTTTCTGGTAGTAGTGGTTTTTACGCAATTGAAAACTGTAGTTAGTACAAGTGCATGTAACTAGATGGAACCCTCCAAAAAGGATGTGTCTGTCCTGACCCATTCCTGTGCAGAGTGTTTGAGCTTAGCAGTGGTTTCAGGGGGCAGTGCGGAGAAAAGCTGCCTGCGGTGTGAACAGGTGAATGATCTCCTTTCACTGGTGGCCGAGCTTAGGGAGGAAGTTTAAAGACTAAGGAGTATCAGGGAAAGTGAAAGGGAAATAGATTGGTGGAGTTCAGCCCTTCCATCCTTACGGGAGGCCCAGCAAGAGTCACAGGACTCCTGTGCTGCACACTCTCAGGCAAGAGAAGGACACCTGGTAGATGAAGGGGAGTGGAAATGGTCCCTGCACGGGGAGGTTATGATAAAAATTCCTCCTGACCCCCATCCCCTAGCCAGGGGCCACTTCAGAATAGGTATGACCCCCTGGATCTAAAGAGTCGGCCAAATGATTAAGAAGAAAATTATCTGTCCGGAGAGCCTCCTAATTATGATTAATCTGTATACATGGATTGCCACCTCTAACATCAAAAAGGAAAGAATGGTAATCGTGGTGGGTGACTCCCTTCTGAGGGGAACAGAGGGCCCCATGTCAAGGGGATCCACCCCACAGAGAGCTCTGCTGCCTCCCTGGGGCCCAGGTGCAGGATATTCCTGAGGGACTTCCTGGGCTCATTCAGTCCTCTGATTATTATCCACTGTTGAAACTCCAGGCTGGAAGTGATGAGATTGAGGAGTGTCAGGACCATTGAAAGGGACTTTAGGGCACACGGACAAGTGGTTGATAGGACAGGGACACAGGTAGTCTTTTCCTCAGTCCCTCTGGTGGCTGAGAAAAATGGTGAAAGCAATAGGAGAGCTCGTATCATCAACAAGTGGCTCAAGGGTTGGTGTCATTGGCAGAATTTTGGATTCTTTGATCATGGCGCAGCTTTGATGGCACCTGGCCTGCTGGAACCAGATGGGCTCCAGCTCTCTCTTAAGGGCAGAAGGTTTTTAGCTGATGAGCTTGCAGAACTTGTTGAGAGGGCTTTAAACTAGGTTTGAAGAGGGAACGGGATGCAGCTGGGCTGTCTGGAAGCAGGCCCAAGGGTGGTAAGCCTGAGTTAGGGATGAAATCAGCAGCCCAGCTGAGGTGCATGGATACCAGTGCACACAGCATGGGTAACAAACAGCAAGAGCTGGAGGCCATGGTCCAGCAGCAGAGCTGTGATGTCATTGCCATCACAGAAATGTGGTGGGATGCCTCACATGGCTGGAGCACTACACTGGATGGCTACGAGCTCTTCAGGAGAGACAGGAAAGGGAGAAGAGGTGGAGACGTGGCTCTTTTTATATTAGAGAGGCTTTGGACACCATGGATATTGAAACTAATGATGATGAAGTGGAATGCCTATGGATGAGAATTAGGGGGAAGGCCAACAAGGCTGACATCCTACTGGGAGTCTGTCATCATCCACCCAACCAGGAAGAAGTGGTGGACAACTCATTCTATAAACAGCTAGAGGATGTTTCAGGATCATCAGCCCTTGTTCTTGTAGGTGACTTCAACTTGCCAGACATCTGCTGGGAACTTAATACAACAGAAGAAAAAGCAGCCCAGGAGATTTGTAGAGTGTGTGGAGGACAAGTGTTGGTTGCAGCAGGTGGGTGAGCCCAGCAGGGGAGGGACTATGTTAGATCTGCTGTTTGCAGATAGAGGTGGGCTGGGGGGACATGTGGTGGCTGGAGGCCGCTTGGGGCATAGTGATCATGAAATGATAGAATTTGTTGCATTGTAAGCTGATCTGTAGTCAGCATTAATCAAGTTCTAATAAGCAGTCCAGCTCAGCTCCATGAACTAGCCTCTGTGTTTGACTGACAGAAGCTCACATCCAAGGGGAACTCTCCTAGGATGCAGACATTGTCTTGGTTCAGAGTCTGGGGGCACACAGATAGACCAATGAGCTGTCTTGGCCCAGAAAATTTAGGTGGGCTATAAAAGAACACTCCGGACAATAAACAAGGCTGTTTTTCTGAGGAAACATGAGTGGTCTGTCTTATGTCTCAGACAGGGGAACACCAATGTATGAAGAATTCTTGGTATTTTGTGAAAACAGGAGGAACATCAAGAAGACTTCTACACATGACTTTCAGAGGGCAGACTTTGGCCTGTTTAGGAGACTTCTTCAGAGAGTTCCTTGGCAAGCAGCCCTTAAAAACCAAGGAGTCCAGGAAAGGTGGGCATGCTTCAAAACAGAGATCTACAGGGCACAGGAACAGTCTGTCTCTGGGTGCCGAAAGATGAGTCAATGAGGCAAACGCCCAGCCTGGATGGGCAAGGAGGTTTTGGAGGAATTTAGGAATAAAAAGAGGATGTATCATCTTTGGAAGGAGGATCAAGTCTCTCAGGAAGTTTTTAAAGGAGCTGCTAGAGCACGTAGGAAAAAAAAAAATTAGGGAGGCCAAAGCTCAGTTTGAACTTAAAATGGTGACTTCTGTAAGGGATAATAAAAAAATGTATTTACAAATATATCACCGATAAAAGGAAGGGTAAGACCAACCTTTGTTCTTTCTTAGATGTGGGAGGGAACTTAGGAACTGCAGATGAGGACAAGGCAGAGGCACTGAACACCTTCTTTGCCTCAGTCTTTAGTAGGAAGACGACTTGTCCTCAGGACAAGTGTCCTGCTGGGCTGGTAGATGGTGTCAGGGAGCAGAATGGGCCCCCTGTTAGCCAAGAGGAGGCAGCCAGAGAACTGCTGAGCTGCTTGGATGTTCCTAAATCTATGGGGCCAGATGGGATCCACCCCAGGGTGATGAGGGAGCTGGCAGATGAGCTGGTGAAGCCGCTCTCCATCATTTACCAACAGTCCTGGCTCACTGGTGAGGTTCCAGATGACTGGAAGATGGCCAATGTGACGCCCATGTACAACAAGGGTGGGAAGGAGGATCCTTGTAATTATAGGCCAGTCAGTCTGACCTCAGTACCCAGTAAGGTGATGTAACAGTTTATACTGAGTCATCACACGGCACTTACAGGATGGCCAGGGTATCAGACCCAGCCAGCAGGGGTTTAGGAGGGGTACGTCGTGTCTGACCAACCTGATCTCCTTTTATGAGCAAGTGACCTGCCTGATGGATGCAGGAAAGGCTGTGGATGTGTCTATTTGGACTGCAGAAAGGCCTTTGCACTGTCTTCCACAGCACGCTCCTGGAAAAGCTGCAGCCCAGGGCCGGGAGAGGAACACTCTTTGCTGGGCTCAGAACTGGCTGGATGGCTGGCCCGGAGAGGGGTGCTGAACGGTGCTGCACCCAGCTGGCAGCCAGTCACCAGTGGTGTCCCTCCGGGCTCTGTGCTGGGGCCAGCTCTGATCAATGGTTTTATTGACAACATGGATGAGGGGATTGAGTCTTTCATTAGCAAATCTGCAGACAACACTAAGCTGGGAGAGTGTGTTGATCTGTTGGAAGGTAGGAGGGCTCTGCAGGGAGAGCTGGAATGGTTGGAGCAATGGGCAGAGTCCAGTGGGATGAAGCTCAGTAGGTGCAAGTGCCCAGTGCTGCACTTTGGCCACAAGAAGCACCTGCAGTGTTCTAGGCTGGGGATAGTGTGGCTGGACAGTGGCCAGGCAGAAAGGGACCTGGGGGCACTGGTCACAGCCAGCTGAACATGAGCCAGCAGTGTGGCCTGGTGGCCAAGGAGGCCAATGGCTCCTGGCCTGTGTCAGGAACAGTGTGGCCAGCAGGAGCAGGGAGGTCATTCTGTCCCTGTTCTTGGCACTGCTGAGGCCGCACCTCGAGTGCTGTGTCCAGTTCTGGGCCATCAGTTTGGGAAGGACATTGAGTTGCTCGAGCACATCCAGAGGGGGCAACGAGGATGGTGAGGGGCTGGGAGCACAAGCCCTGGTGAGGAATGACTGAGGGAGCTGGGGGTGTTTACCCTGGAGAAAAGGAGAGTCCGTGGTGACCTTATCACTCCACAGCTCCCTGAAGGGTAGTTGTAGTCAGGTGGGGTTGGTTTCTTTCTCCAGAGAGCACTGACAGAACCAGAGGACACAGTCTCAAGCTGCATCAAGGGAAATGTAGGTTGGATATCATGAAAATATTTTCCACAGAAAGAGTGATAAAATTCTGGAATGGCCTGCCAGGGGAGGTGGTGGAGACACCATCCCTGGATGGGTTTAAATAAGACTGAATGTGGCACTCGGTGCCATGGTTTAGTTGTGGTGTTGGGACATGGGTTGGACTGGATGATCTTGAAGGTCTCTTCCAACCTGGTCATTCTGTGAATTCTGTATGAATACTGAGCATCTCCAGGGACACAGCCTGATCTGCAATGTCAGTAGGCGAAAAAAAAGTTTTGTGAATGGCCCTTTGATGAAGCAAAACATTTACAATCAGGGCAGTCCATTCATAGAGATGGGGGCACACTCTGGGGGTACAGCTAAGGCCATGAGGTCACAGCAGGGCTCTGGGGTCACAGCTGGCTGAGCTCACAGCAGGCCCTGAGGTCACAGAGGTACCAGAGGTGCCAGAGCCCCGTGGTTGCACAGCAGCACAAGGAGCCAGCAGTCAGTCCCTGAGCACAACTGTTGCAGCAGCAGCGGCTGTGGCAGCAGCGGTGCTGACATTGGGACAGCGGTGTCGGGACAGCGGTGGCAGCAAGAGCTGCGGGACTGGCAGAGGGCAAGGCAGCATGGCCCTTGCTCTGCGCCTCCTACTCCTGCTCCTCCTGGCTGTGGCCCTGCCTGCCAGGGCTGCCCAGGCTGCTCCGCTGCAAGCGCGGCGAGCAGGTGAGCCGGCAGCCTGGCTGCCCTTTCCCGGGACAGTGCTCCCTGCTCCCTGGGAAGCGCTGGGGATGGTTTTGCCCAGGGCATTAGGGAGGGTTTCCTCTGTGGGAGGGAGAGGGTCCCAAGGGGCCCTGGACAGCCCCATTTCCCTTTCCTCTCCCAGAATGTTACACAGGGCAGGGAAAGAGGGTGGAGAGTGGCCAGGAGCCAGCCCAGTGTTCCCCAGGCCCCTGTGCAGCTTTGGCCATGTCCATTCACAACTGGCTCCCATGGCCTTTCCTTTCCCATTTCCTGTACCCAGCTCCCTGAGGCAGAAGGGGATAAAATGCAGCATGGAAATAGTTATGATCTCTGCTCCCTCTAGATTTGGATGGCGACATAAATTATTTGCAAGTACTGGTGAATGACACTTTAAAGATCTTGGAAAATGCTGGAGGCAAGTTCTGAATTTCTGTTTTATCTGATAGAATAATCAGTGTCAATGTGGCAAGAGCTCATTCATGCCACTTTCCTCAAGGTTCTGTCAGGGTTGAAAGGCTGAAAAATTTGCTCTGCTCCCTTCTGGAGCCCTGAGGGATCCCACAGGATCGCTGTCAGTGGGAGGAAGGAGCATTTAGTTGTCAGTCTTCCTCCTGTGTGCAATGCCAGTGTGTCCTTCCATGTGCTCTGTGCAGCCACAGAGAAGAGCAGAGAGGGAAGGGGCCGGGCCCAGGGCTGTGCCCCGGGGCTGAGCCTTGTGGGCAGCCTGAGGATCTCCTGCAGTGCCACAGGAGCTCTTCTGTCCTGCCTTTCTTTGCAGCTGAACCTGCTGGTGAAGGTGGTGCAGCTTCCCAAGCCACATCCAGGACTGAGGCTCTGGGAGATGCTGAGGGTAGGTCAAGGCCTTTCCCCCTGGGAGAGCTGCCAGCTCAGAGCCCAAAGCTGGGCCAGGGGGGCATCGCTGCAGGTGCCAGCACAGAACCATGCACGTGTGTGCCCTCGCCCTGCGCGATCCCCTCACCGCTCCTGCGGCTCAGTGGTGCCCGTGCAGATCAGCAGAGATGGCAGAAGCTTCTGTGGCTGTTGTGTTACAGGTGTGTCTGCAGGGAGGACTTCTCCAGCTCCTTTGCTGATTCCTACAGAGAAGCCTGCCTCCCATGGCAGGGGTGAGTAGTGTGTCCCTGCTGACCCCACAGGCTGATCCCTGCTTTTGTGGGATCTGTTCCGAGGAAATAGAAATATTCCTCTTAAGGTCCCCTGAGAATGGAGAACAAGCCCAGAAGGAACAGTAAGTCCCTGGAGGCATCCAAACACATGGAGAAGATGCTGAGTGATCTGGAATGATGCCGTGGAGGATGCATTTCCCTCATGCTTCCCCTGGGACTCAGCAGCTGGGGGCTTTGGCTGCTCATCTGGACACGCCGTGCCCGGCACAGTGGGAAGGGATCCATGGCAGCCTCTCTGCCCCGCTGCTGCTTTCACGCCCTGCAGGGCTGCTTCCCAGCCTGGCCTGGCTGCAGCTTCAGCCCAGCCTCTGCAGGAAGGCATTTGGCATCAGCTGACAGGCAGCCCAAACTGCACCACAGGCCATGCCCAACCTGAGGTCCCCTGCGATTTTGCAGTATCCAGGCTGATCACTAACAGTGGGTGTTTTGGTGAAAGTGGGCCCTGTCCTACCTAGGATGTTTATGTCTTTGACAAGAATTGCCTCTTGAAGATGCCGCCTCTCCAGTGGGGATCAGTCTTACCTGATGAGCTGTTGCTTTTCCTTTCTCCACAAGTGGATGGAGAGGCTGTACAGAAGGCGGCGTTTCCCGAAGGAAGCAGTGGCTCCATGCCAGCCTCTGCTGCAGGAAGAGAGGCGATGCCAGGCACAGGCATGGGAGGTAATTGCTGTGCCTCTGGACTTGAGACCTGCTGCGGTTTGAGCTGCCCTCTCTGCTGCTTGGCAGTGCAGGCACAGCCCAGGGGAATTATCCCGAGCAGGCTCAGGGCACTCGGTACTGAGCAGTCCTGCTGGGGTCCCTGCGTGGGAGGGAGATCCTGAAACCTAGGAGCGACTGCATTCCCATGGTGGGGAATTGACAGAGCAGGACAGGAAGTCTCCAGTGTGTCCTGAGGGGCCTGGTTATGTCCTCTCCCTTCAGGGAGGAATTTCAGGGGGAAGAGGAATAGAGGGAGAGAAGAAATTAGGAAGGGAGGGAGAGAGGGCAGAGGGAGGGAGGGATGATTGTGGCAGTGCCTGCTGCATTTTTTCACTAGTGCTTTAGCAAGAGTTTTAGCTCTGGGAGTGGGAGAGCCCAAATGCACCCCGGGCTGCTCCAGCCACCTCGCCAGGGATGTTACACGGGGCCTGCAGAGAGGATGGGGATTGGCCAGGAGCCTGCCCAGAGCTCCCGAGGCCCCTGTGCAGCTTTGGCCACGTCCATTCACATCTGGCTCCCACAACCTTACCCAACCCACTTGCAATGCCCTGTTATCTGAGGCAGAGGGGGCCACAATACACCAGGGAAATGGTTCTGATCTGTGCTCCCTTCTAGATCGGGATGGCAAATTGCACTATTTGGATGCCCTGCTGGATGATGGCTTAAGGCTCTTGAAGAATGCTGGAGGCAAGTTGTCCCTGTGCCTTTCTTAACAATATCCTGACAGCGCTGCAGGTGCCAGCACAGATCCATGCACGTGTGTGCCCTTGCCCTGCGCGATCCTCTCACAGCTCCTGCGGCTCAGTGGTGCCTGTGCAGATCAGCAGAGATGGCAGAAGCTTCTGTGGCTGTTGTGTTACAGGTGTGCCTGCAGAGAAGACTTTCCCAGGTCCTTTGGTGGATGTTGCACGCAAGCCCAGCTCCCATCGCAGGGGTGAGTAGTGTGTCCCTGCTGACCCCACAGGCTGAGCCCTGCTTTTGTGGGATCTGTTCCTGGGAAATGGAACTCTGTTGCTCTAAGGTCCTCCGAGGCGAAAGAACAAAGCTACAGGTCACAAGAAACCCCATGAGACACTCAAAATCACGGGACAAATGGTGAAAGAATTACTGCAAACCGAACAAGGTGGGTGCATTTCCCTCATGCTTCCCCTGGGACTCAGCAGTCAGGGCCTTTGGCTGCACATCTGGACACACCGTGCCCAGCACAGCGGGAAGGGATCCATGGCAGCCTCGCTGCCCCACTGCTGCTTTCACGCCCTGCAGGGCTACTTCCCAGCCTGGCCTGGCGGCAGCATCTGCCCAGTCTCTGCAGGAAGGCATTTGGCGTCAGCTGACAGACAGCCCAAACTGCACCACGGGCCTGAGATTCCCTGAAATTTCATAGTCTCCAGGATGATCACTAAGGGCGGGTGTTATCATGAAAGTGGACCCTGGCCTACCCAGAAAATTGTGTGGATTCCTGATCCTTAACCATGACTTTCACAAGTACTGGCTGCTGAAGATGCCACCTCCCCAATGGGGAACAGCCCCACCTGATCCAGCCGTCCCTCTTCCTTTCTCCAGAAGTGGATGGAGAGGCTGGGCAGAAGGCGGCATTTCCCGAAGGAAGCAGTGGCTCCATGACAGACTCTGCTGTAGGACTGGAGGCGATGCCAGGCACAGTCACAGGAGGTAATTGCTGTGCCTCTGGGCCTGAGCCCTGCTGAGGCTTGAGCTGCTCTCTCTGCTGCCTGGAAGTGAGGGCACAACCCAGGGGAATTATCCCGAGCACGCTCAGGGCACTCGGGTACTGAGCAGTCCTGCTGGGGTCCCTGTGTGGGAGACACTTCCTGAAACCTGACAGTGACTGCACGGGGTGCCCATGGTGGGGAAAGGACAGAGGGGCAGAGCAAGGCTCCAGTGTGTCCTGAGAGGGCCTGGCTGGGTCCCCTTGGGCCGTGGGAGCTGTCCCAGCAGATGGAGGAAGGGTGGCTGGGAGGACAGGCAAGAGGGAGTTTGCGGGGTATACTTGCAGCACTGCCTGCTGCAGTTCTCCCCAGGGATTCAAGGAGCATTTTCCTTGTGCGACTGAGAACTGCCACGGGCCCTGGGCTGCTCCAGGCACCTCTCCAGGGATGTTGTACAGGGTCTGCAAAGAGGATAGGGATTGACCATGAGCCTGCCCAGAGCTCCCCAGGCCCCTGAGCAGCTTTGGCCTTGTCCATTCACATCTGGCTCCCATGGCCTTACCTGATCTATATGCAGTGCCCAGTTCCCTGAGGCAGAAGGGGATTCCAGCACATCATGGAAATGGTTCTGATCTTTGCAAACTTCTAGGTTGGGATCAAGACATGGATTATCTGGGAAAGCTGCTGGATTATGGCTTGAGACTCATGGGAAATCCTGGAGGCAAGTGCTCAATGTACCTTTCCTGAGAGAATACACAGTGACCAGGTGGCAAGAGCTCATACATTTGCCCTTTCACTTAAGAATATCTGAAGGTTGATGGAATATGGAAAATTTGCTCTGCTCCCTTCTGGAGCCCTGAGGGATCCCACAGGATCACTGTCAGTGGGAGGAAGGAGCATTTAGCTGTCCATCTTCCTCCCGTGTGCAATGGCCATGTGTCCTTCCATGTGTTCTGTGCAGCCACAGAGAAGAGCAGAGAGGGAAGGGGCCGGGCCCAGGGCTGTGCCCCGCGGCTGAGCCTTGTGGGCAGCCTGAGGATCTCCTGCAGTGCCACAGCAGCTCTTCTGTCCTGCCTTTCTTTGCAGCTGAACCTGCTGGTGAAGGTGGTGCAGCTTCCCAAGCCACGTCCAGGACGGAGCCTCTGGGAGATGCTGAGGGTAGGTCAAGGCCTTTCCCCCTGGGAGAGCTGCTAGCTCAGAGCCCAAAGCGGGGCCAGGGGGGCATCGCTGCAGGTGCCAGCACAGAACCATGCACGTGTGTGCCCTCGCCATGCGCGATCCCCTCCCTGCTCCTGTGGCTCAGGCACGGCAGCGGTTTGGAAACAGGAGAGCCCTGACCCTGCCCTGAAAGCCAAGACATTTTCTTAAACGTATCCCCATGTTTAACGCACATGACATCCTGAAGATGCCAGCACCCAAATCAGGAACTCTTCCATCTAATCCAACTGTCCTTTTTCCTGTCTGAAGTGATGGACCAAACATCTGTGCAGAAGGAGGCACATCCTGGAGGAAGCATATCCTCATGGGTAGCCCCTGCTGCAGGAAGGAAGGCGATGCCAGACACAGGCACAGGCACAGCAGGTAATTGCTATGCCGGGCTCAGCTCTGGCCGGGGCTGTGTGGCAGCAGCTCTTCCCCCAGGGCCTGCCCTTGCCCATCCCGGCAGCAGCCAAAGCTGGAGGCGCCTCGGCTTCCAGGCCTCTGGAGCTTGTTCAGAGCCCCGGGGAAACGGGACTGGTGCAGCAACGTCCCTGGCGCTGCAGCTGCTGCGGAGCTGGCCCTGAGTGCCCAGAGGCCCAAGGCACAGGAGCAGCCCCGAGCGGGAGCCCAGCCGCCAGCCCAGGGCCAGAGCCAGCCCTGGCTCCCGACTGGGCAGGGGCTGCGCTGGGTCCTGACAAGGCCTGAGCCTGTCCCCTGGGGCTGGGGGAGCTGTCACGGGGCAGGGAGGGCCAGGGCTGGCAGTGGCTGCTCAGGGATGGCTTTGGCCCGTGTCCCTGGCAGCAGCTGCCCAAGCAGCTGCGCTGCCCCCGGGCTCTCCTCCCGGCCTGCTGGGCTTTGTTGGCTGGCACAGCCTGTGCCAAGGGCCGGCAAGGTGCCTGCAGGCCCCAGCTCTGGGGGAAACAGAGAACGTCCTGCCCGTATCCACCTTGCTGCCAGCTCAGCAGTGCAGCACAGCACGGGCTCACGCTCCCCATTGCTCCCACAGATGCAGCCAGCACCACAACACGTGTTTGCGATGCCCAGAAAGGCCTCAGAAGTGTCTTCCATATGGGAACAGGCTGCTGGGCAGGGTTAATGGCAGGCCTGCTTCTGTTGGACCTTGTTCTCATATTGTGCTGTGTCAGAATCTGGTGTAACTGGAAGAAGAAATGGTGAGTGGTCATCTTTCCCTGAAAGAGTTTCTTTTGAAAGTCTAATGTAGACAGGAAGCATTCCCACTGAGGCTGCAGTGGAGTTGTGGCCAGTCCATGGTTGTCCAAACAACTCTGCTGAGGGTTGTGCTGCTGCCCAGTGCTTCCATTGGCCTCTCAATTGCTGGGCCTTGTCCTGGGGACCCCGCTGGAGCTGCAGCCAGTGCTGGCTCCCACTGAGGCTGCCTGGCCAAGAGCAACCCCAGGGGCACGGGGCATAGGCAGAGGGAGGTGGGGAGGAGAAAGAGCAGGGCCGAGGTTGCCCTTGAAAGGCAGAGGCGCTCTGGGGCCCGCTCCTGGCCAGGGACCCTGCCCAGAGCCGTGCCCTGCTGGCCGGGGCCTTGAGGGGCAGCTGTCCAGCTGGGCCCAGCTGTGCCAGCAGCTCCAGCCGTGCTGGGGAGCCTTGCCAGCTCTGGGCCCTGCTGTGCACGAGGGTCCCTGTGTGCCACTGGCAGCTGGGGCCTCAGCCACCTCCTCTCTGCACAGGAGCACCTCTGGAACTTCACAAGACTGGCCAATGGCCTCAGTCATGGAGAACTGGGCCTGTCATCTTCAATCTCCGTGCCAGTGTCCGTTGTCCCTGCCACGGCTGCATGACGAGCTTATTTCTGGGCATGTGCTGCTGCCACCACCACCCAGAACAGGAGCCTCTGTCCCTGAACGTGCTGGCCCTGGTGTCCAGCCAGGACTGAAGGTGGGCCCCTCCTGCCAGAGAAGGTCTTGATCAGCATCTTTCACCTCTGCTCTCTATGTGGTGGCACCAGCCCTGCCTGTGCTGATTTTCTGGGCACAGCCAGATTTGTGCTGGCAACAGCCGGGCATGGGTCTCCTGAGACTAGGAGCTACTATAGTTATTTTTAATTTTGCAAGATTTAGGAACATTTTTCATAAACTATTCCCCTAATAGTTCTTCCCCTTTTCCACAATAGTTCTATATTTTTCAACGTAGTTTTAGAATTTGGAAACACATAGAACATTTTCACACTTCTAGAATTAAAAAACTATTACATTTAATTGGTAATCTTTATTCCTGGAAGAACTAAGTTCACTGAAGAAACATAGTCTACTGCAGAGGCTCATTGCCCAGGGCAGATTTGTATCTTCTCACAAGTAACCAAGAACCTTTTTTCTCATATTTTCTGGGATTTCTGAGAAGCTCGCCTCTTGGTCTTCAGAGGCAAGCTTTGAGCACAGTAGGAATCTCTTCAAGTCACCATCTTTGTTTGCTTCTGCCAAGAACTGCCTCAGTTCCAGAGCAGAGGCTTCTCTCAGCTTCCTGCCGCCCCGCTCCCCCCAAGCCTGTCCTGAGCCCTCTCCTGCAGCTGCTGCACTGCCATGGAGCTGCTGTAAAACACAACAGCTCTGCCACAGCCGCTCAGCTGGATTGGAAAAGCTTTCTGGCCATGCTTACATTAGGCTGGTGGCTTCTCGAAACACAAGCTGAGCTTCTGAATGCTGTGTTTCACCTGGCAAAGGAACTGATGCTGCCTTTCTCATGGAGCCTAAACTCCCATGGGTTTTCAACGCTTTCTGGCCAGCATACGGCCTGGAAAACCTTTTAATGCAGCCCTTTAGTACTGAAAATTACCCAGTCTGTGTATCAAAGGAACTTGTTTAAATGCTGGAGCCCACCAGAGCATCCTTCCAGGCCATAATTTACTCCCCCGCACCTCCCCCTCCATGACTGACAAACAGCACCTTTGACAGTTCTTTCCTCCAGAAGCTGAATGGCACCATTTTATTTGGGGGAGGAAAAAAAAGGAAATGTTCTGGGATACAATCATCATCATCATCATCATCATCACAATGAGCCACAAATTAGTTAAATTACATCAACATCTCAGACTGTGGACTTATTTCTCAGAGTGCAGCACTGGCTGTACTACCCCTTGAAACTGCAGATGTGCTACAGTCTTTAAAATCAGGTGGATGCAGACGAGATTTGGAGCCAAGCCCAGCTCTGGGAGAGCTTTAGGGATTGGGCCTCCACGGGCACCGCTGTGTGCCTGGAGTAACCTGCCCCAAGCCATCTGCCACCTGAAGAGCCAAGTGGGGCACGGAAAAGCACAGGCTGCAGAGGGGCTGGGAGTGCAGGGAGCCCATCCTGGTCAGGACTAACACGCTCATCCCACCTTTGGACTGGATTTGGATGGAGACCAGAGCTAATAGCTCGCAAAAGAAAAAGAGGGTACAAAGGTCCCTGGAGTCCCCTGCCCCAGTACCTCAGCCAGTGGGGAAAGGAAGAGGCCAACATGTGGCCGGGGGTTTAAAAGGAGGCTGTGCTCCCCACGAGCTGAGAGAGACAACCCCACAAGGGGATGTCCCAATGGACTCGCTCCCTATGTTCAAACAAAGCTACAGGACTTCTCTGGCTCCTTTATGGACACTGGCTTTTCACAGCGTGATTTTTATGCACACCTGTTTCCTTGTATCAGACTATCAGCAGCCTGCAGTGACTCACTGCCACTCTGGTCTGCAGGGGAAATGGAACTAATTTCCATTGGGGCCCTCCCAGATGGAAGAACAAACCCAGAGGAGACAAGCAACCCCTGCAGGCATCCAAACTTCTGCACCAGAGGCTGAGTGAGCTGCAGAGGGGGCCTAGTGGGTGCATTTCCCTCAGCCTTCTCCCGAGACTCAGCAGCTGGGCACCTGCGCTGCACATGGGTGTTGGATAATATGCCAAGTTTAATTTTTGTTTCATGTCTCCAGTCAGGCTTGGTTTGCCTTTGCCTTGGGGAAAGGAATTCTCATGGCTTTTTTAAGGGATCTTGCATCACTCTCAAGGGAAATGAGCTTAACATCTCAATGAACTGGGAATAACCCAAAAGGTCCACAAAAAGATAATGACCATCAGCAAACATCAAGGAACATCTTCCCCAGACACTGCCCCCTGGCATAGTTGGAGACACCTGGTCTGCAAGAGGCTGGGACGAAAATCAAGGAGGGTGGACTTTTTATTAACATCAGAGGCCAAGAAATCTGGGTCCAGGAGGAAAACAAATACTAAAAACTATGTGACTTGAGACTAACAAATATTAAATGAATGGAAAATTGCATCTAGTTGAATATTAGGAAGTCTGAAGCTTAATTATGGAGCTCTGTGTATTGTGATGTGGTTTTTCTTTTATTAATTTGATTTGTAATTTTGAAGTTTCCTTATGCTGTTCCTTTTGTCCCTGCCCTTTTCCCAGAACTTTCCGCACTTTTCTTTTATTAGATGCCAGTTTCTCCCAGAGGCTGCCTCCCCTCGAGAATTTTCAGTTTTGTATTTCTTCAAACTTTATTTGTTCACTGAAACTGTTTTGCTCCCTTGAAGTTCTTTATTGGTTTCTACATTGTATTTCCCGCCTTGTTTTTACTCCCAATTTTCCTGATTTGTTAAAGGTTGTATCCTCCCGCTGGGACCGGCCCCTGTCTATAAGTTACTGTTTGCCCTCAGTTCAGGGTCCTGGGATGATGAAGAGGGGAAGTTTTACCATCAAATAAAGTTACCCCGGGACCCGTGTTGCTGTTCCTTCGTTTCATGCTGTGCCATCACTGGCAGCTGGGATTTAGTGGAGCTCGGGGGAGGGGGATTGTTGCCCCTCTGTCACCATCCAGCTGGGCCAAGCAACAGTGATGTGTAGTTATGTTATTTTAGTTTAGATGTCCTCTGTTCTCCCCATAGTTCCCCTTTCCCCCCATGTATTGTTACCATCAGGCAGCCGGGGTTGTCAAGGTCATGTAGAAGGCGGCGTGCACGTGTCCCTTACCTGGGGCGGTTGGGAATGGAGAAGCTTGTTGCCAAGGGGGTGCAGCATGGCAACACCTGATCTCCCATCAAGTTACAAGAAAGCAATCTCCACCGATAAATGGCAAAGAGCTGACTGACAGACTTTGGCAGGGCCCAGGGCTGTCGGAAGCAACTCTCAGGGGTAGAAAAGTCTGAGTACCAATCTTGAAAATTAATCAGACACGTGGTCTCCATGAGGGCAGTTCCCAGCACTGCAAATTTTTTCTTATGTTGTCCTTTGCTGTATTTTTGTTAAGGTTTAATAGACCTTTTTTAAATTTTCAAAGTGAGCAGTTGTTTCTCACCAATAGAACTACTATCAATATGCTTTTGCTTTGTGTGATTGGTCAAAAAACTTTTGAAGTAAGTTGTAACGTTAAGTTCTTGGTCTGCTGCCAGGGATGTGAGCTGCTGGCATCTTCCCATTGTCATAACCATGTAATGGGACTGATGCTGGAAAAGAAACAGCTCGAGACGCGTTCCCCAGCAGTCCCATCCTGTTCGTGATTTGTACGTAGACCCCCCCGGCCGGCAATAAATGGTGCTCCTCAGTGAGGAGGATTTGTAGACTAGAGGAATATAAAAAATAAAAAATAAGACCGTGGACAGTGCAATTGCCAGAGGCCCAGGCTGTTAAAAGGAGGAATGGATCATGCCCTTTGTTGTCTGTAGCTGGTATGCTTGTAAGTAACAAGTAGCAACTTTAGGGGCTCCTGGGCAACGAGATGGGAAACCATCTATCTAAAACAGGAGGGGATGTCTTTTACTGGCTTCAGACAATTTTACAGGAAAAAGGACATTCAGACAGCTCAAAACATGAACGAAAAGACTTATTAATCTGGGTAAAAGCGAATACTCAAAATATAGACTTGAAGTCTGCTTTTACCTTTGATTTCTGGGACCGGATAAACTGGAAAATTTACAATCTAGTCTCTCTCAAAAGGAAGAGACTTTAATCAAACCTGTTTCCAGAGCTTTATCATAGAGCTTTAAACAGAATGATCGTAACAGAGACTTTCTCAAACACCAAAACAGAACACCTAGTTCTAAGATGTTAATTCCGAGTGGTGCTAGGTCCTTGTCCATCTCTGGGAGGATCTCGGGTTTTGTTTGTAGCTTTTTCCCTTCTCCTGGCATGTCTGGGGTTTCCCCAGGCAGTGTGGACAGCATCCCAATCCCCGCAAAGGGGGAATCAGATCAGCTTCCAGCTTCGGTCGTGTCCTCTGTTTCTTCCAGGATTCCCTGTGCCTCTGATGCTGTGACCAGGCATCCTCCATTTCTCTGCAAAATCATCCACCCCTGGATTTCCTGGGAAAGCATTCAGGATTTTCGTTGTGCTCCGAGAATTTGGGGGTTAAGGAGTCGTGTTCTGGGGAGATTGGGAGTCAAACGGGTGTGAGAGATGAGAGTTTGGGGAAGGTTTGCAAAACAAGGGCTGCTGTTTCTGCGCCCTGTTCCTCTTCCAAACAAGTTGTGGTTGGATCTTGTTCTGAAGTTGTTCAGCAGGGTCTGCCAAGGGGGGCTCCTGATCCACTTTGCCTGGCCAAGGGGCTGTGGGAATCACCCCTGCCATGGTTTCTTCCCGGGAAGTCATTCCCTCAGATTGGGCTCAGGCGGGCAGATTGTTTTGCAGTTCTGAGAATTCTTTTCATAGAGATTCCTCCACCAAGCCTCTTCCAGGGTTTTTGCCACTTTTAGCACCCCAGACTCTGGTTACAGCTGCTGGGCAGGCTTTAGATTTAGCTCTGCCTGCAGGGAAGCAGGCAGGGGACAAACAGAAGCAGCGGGAGGCAGCCAGGAGTCGAGCAGAGCTGGGATGGCTCTGCCCAGAGAGATTGTCAAAAATGCGTATTTTATGATTGGCTTTTCGTAAATATTAAAATGAATCTTTTATGTGTTATGCTACAACGTTATGCTGTATTAATTTTCTTAAGTCGTGTGTTAAATATAGTTGGAGGTTTTATCATAATAGAAACTTAAAATAGAAAGTATGCTATGTATGACATTTTTTTAAAGAAAGGACTTGCACCAGGTAGCAGCCACAGGACACCTACAACTTTCCGAGAAAGAGAATTTATTGTTCCCTTATCAGCAGTAAACTAACTTCTTCCTGTCTCACTCAGACATGAAGCTGGCATTAGCATTAAGACAAAGAAGTTGACGATGAACAGACAGAATCCTGTGTTTGAATAGAATTTATGCATCATGTATGAGATGTATGAATATGCAATAGGCTGTTGTTTTTAAGGGTTGATCCTCTGTTAACAGGTGTCCTTTTTCGGGCTTGTGTTGCCCAGAAAAAGGTACACGAAAGTCTGTAACTCTTTGTTTTTATTGTCTCATATTATCTGAATCCAAATTGTCCAAATTTTTATTACTCTAATTATATTACTATTGTTATAACCATTTTATTAGGATTAAACTTTTAAAAATTTTAAAAACAAGTGGTTGGCGTTTTTCACAGCAATTATTAAAATGAATGCTATATGTGTTATGTTAGAAAGTTATGTTGTATTAATCCTTTTAAGTAGTGTGGTAAATAAAGTTTTTCATCTACAGCATAATATTAAAATAGACCCTATATGATGTAAGATATGTTTTGTAACTAGCTCAAGGAATCTGTGAGAGAATGAAGAAATTCTGCGCATAGATATAACAGCTCCAAGACACCAAAATTCCACGAGAAGAATTATTAACTTCTTATCGGGAAGAACCAGACTTCTTCCGGACTCGAAAGAGGCAGAGGAATTGATTTACAAAATGAGGGGGGAGCAGAAGTTAAGCAGAAGACACCCTTTGTTTGAAAAGAATTTTTGAATCATGTATGAGATATATGAATATACAACAGGCTATTGCTTTTAAGGGTTAATCCTTTGTTAGCAAGCCATGCTTTTGGGGCCTTGGTGCCCAAGAAGCATCTGGACAATCAGAGTTAGGACAATAAAGGAGAATAAAAAGAAAAAAATTGCTTTTTATTCTCCTTTATTGTCCTAACTCTGATTGTCCAAATTAATATTGCTCATTTTAAAACTATTTTATTTACTATTAAACTTTTAAAATTTTAGAACAAGTGAATGGCATTTTTCGCAAGTGGTTATGTAATTTATTATATCAGCAAGTGTGTAACCAAGAAAGCCCTAATGCAGAAGAAGTAGAGTTAGTTACTTGCTGGGTCAAATTCTTAGAAGGAGATTCAAAGGTATACAAAGTAAAAAAAAGATAAAGAGCAGAAATCTGAGGGAAAGGATAAAGAAAACAAGAGAGTTATTCAAAAGAGGTGGGATCCCCTTGATTATGTAGCCCCACCAACTCTTCTTCCCAACTATCAAGCCACCCCCCCCTGCTTAACACCCAGCCTCCTGCTTCTCAAAACCAACCTTTACCCCCTCCAGTGATCCCCGCCTCTCCTCTGTATCCTCAGGGAATCTCCATGTCATTTTTACCCCCTCCAACAACTCCACTCCCCCATATATATCCACCCCTTGATGCTTTTCCTCTGCTGCCCCCTACACCCACTAACCTGCAGCATGCTCAACCTCTAAGTCAGAATACAACACTTTTCCCTGAGAAAAAGCCTCTGCATATATCCTCCAACCTAACAACTGCACCTTTCCGAAAATGATAACAAAGAATTAGAGAGCCAGTCGAATAACCCTTCAGATGCTGGCCCTTACTGTAATACCAGATCAAAAAGGGGTGTAAGGCCAGAGGTAAATCTGGACAGGCTGTTTCCCCTGAGGGAAGTCCCTCTAGGAGGGGGCGTAGGAGGAATAGGTTTGTAAATGCACCCCTGACAGCCTCTGAAGAAAGAACCTTGAAAAAGGAACTGGGTAACCTGGTAGAAGATCCCATTGGGACAGCACAGCAATGAGATCAGTTCCTGGGTCCCAATATATATACCTGGGGGGAGCTGGATTCTGTTATGAACATCCTCTTCTCCCCAGAGGAGATATGCCTCATTAGGCCAGCAGGGTTAAGATGTGGGAGAAGGAAAACTGCACCAGACCCCCAGGTGAGCAAAAACTGCCTGTAGTGGACCCAAATTGGAATCCCATCCAGGAAGAGGGCCAGGGAAACATGCAAGACTACAGGAACCTAATTGTAAGAGGAATAAAAGAATCTGTACCCAAAGGCAGCAATTAGCATTTGATGGGAGTCAAGAAAAGGATGAGTCCCCAGGGGCATGGCTAAATCGATTAAAACAAAATTTTCAGTTACATTCCAGCATCGATCCTGATGGACCAGAGGGCCAAGTATTATTAAAAGTATGGTTTGTTACCAAAGGTTGGCCTGACATCAGGCAGAAATTAGAAAAATTAAAAGACTGGAAAAATTGGAAGACTGGCAAGAAAGGGGAATTAAGGATCTGGGAAACTCTGAAAATTTATTTAAGGAGACATGAGGAGAACAGAACAAAAGCAAAAATTATGGTGGCAGTAACAAGAGGAAGCCTAGAAGTGGGAAGAGGGGAGCCAAAAGGGGGAGCAGAAAATAAAGTGAAGCTGGGTAAATGGAAAAAAACACCATTAGATTATGTGTATTGCTGTTGCTGTAGCTAAAGAAAGCATGTTAAGCAGTCCTGTAAAAAAATTACAAATGGATGAAGCAATTGAGAAAGAACAGGACACCCTAGTATTGTAAACAAAGGGCCCCAATGAAGGCAGGGATGACGTGGAGGACTCCATGTTCTCCAAAAGCAAATTTATTACTTTATAATACTATATTATATTAAAGAATACTATACTGTACTATACTAAAGAATACCGAAAAGATACTTACTCAATGCTAAAAAGATAATAATGAAAACTCGTGACTCTTTCCAGAGTCCCAACACAGCTTGGCACTTATTGGCCAATGAGTCAAAACAACTCACACCAGAGTCCAAAGCGGCAATCACCCTTGGGTAAACAATGTCCAAACACATTCCAGACGAGCACAACACAGGAGCAGCAAAGGAGATAAGAATTGTTTTCCTTTTCTCTGAGGCCTCTCTCACTACCTTTCAGCTTCCCAGGAGAAAAACCCTGGGCAAAGGGATTTTTCAGAGAATGTGAATGTCACATCCTAGAGAAGATTCTGAGAGGAGATGATGATTAGAGGTGTCAGGGGTCGACGCTGTGGGGGATGAGATTGGACACTAGATAGAGTCCCTGATAAACTTAGAAATTGGTCCCCAGAGTGAAGAATATGAGTTTTTAATGGACACAGGTGCTGATCGATCCTGTGTGACAAAGCTTCCCAGAGGGGCTCAGCTAAGCAAAAAGATCTGCCAAATGTGGGGAGCAAAAGGGGAACCGTTCAGAGCCCAGGTTACAGAGAGCATAATTATACAAGGCAATTCAAAGGAATGTAGGGATGATTTCCTTTATATCCCAAAAATAACTTGTAACTTACTGGGGCGAGGCTTGCAAGTAAAGATGGGAATTGCAGTAGTGCCAAAGGAGGGGAGGATTTGATACCCCAAATAATGTTAACTGGACAGGATTTGGGAGAAATTAACCCAGTAGTCTGGGCGGAAGGAGGAGGGCCAGGGTTGTTAAATATCCCACCAATTAAGACAGAAATGCAGTCAGAAATTCCCCCTGCTCAGGTTAAACAATACCCCATCTCCCCTGAAGGCCAGAGAGGACTAACAGCTGTGATCCAGGGACTCATGGAAGAAGGCATACTAGAACCATGCATGTCACCACATAATACACCAATGTTAGCTGTCAAGAAGGCTGACGGAACCTATGAATTGGTGCAGGATTTGAGGGAAATTAACAAACAATTTCCAGATAGCCAATAGTATCAAATCCATATCCTCTTCTTAGTCAAACTCCACAAGAGCATGCATGGTTCTCAGTAACAGATTTGAAGGATGCCTTCTGGGCCCGTCCATTAGAGGTGGGGAGCAGGAATTTGTTTGCCTTTGAACGGGAAGACCCACACTGCAAATGTAAACAACAACACAGGTGGACCTGCCTCCCACAGGGATTCACAGAGTCCCCTAACCTATTTGGACGAGCCTTAGAGGATCCTTTAAAATCCTCTGTACCTGGGGAAGAAATACAAATTCTACAATATGTGGATGACCTGCTAATATCAGGCAAAGATCAAGAACAAGTCAAACAGGCCAGTATAAGTTTACTAAACTTTCTGGGAGATAAAGAATTAAAAGGATCAAAGAAAAACCTCCAATTTGTAGAAGAAGAGATAAAGTACCTGGGACATCTAATTGGAAAAGGGTAGAAAAAGCTCAGTCCTGAAAGAGTTGTGGGGATCCTGTCAATTCCACCACCCAAGACTAAAAAAGATGTAAGAAAGCTAATAGGTCTAATGGGCTCTTGTATATTATGGATTGATCAGTATACTCAAGCTGTAAAATTTTTGTATGAAAAATTAACAAGCACAGAACCTGTAGTCTGGACTCTGGAGGATACCGAACGGTTCCAAGACTTAAAGGCTCGATTGACGAAAACCCCAGTTTTGAGTCTGCCTAATTGAAGAAAACCATTTGATCTGTTTGTTAATGTTAATGAATGGATAGCATATGGAGTGATAACCCAAGGCTGGGGGGGAAGCAGGAAGCTGGTGGCTTATCTGTCAAAATTATTGGATGTGGTTGCAAGAGGGTGGCCAGCCTGTATTCAAGCTGTGGCAGCCACAGCTACCTTATTAGAAGACACTCCAAATCCTACATTAAATGGAAGGATTTCAGTACACACATCCCATTATTTGAGGACAGTGTTAAGCCAAAAACTCCTCAGTGGCTAACACACAGCTGAATCCTGAGGTATGAAATAACCCTGATGAATGTCAAGAATCTAGAGACTGTCACCACAAAAGGTTGAAACCCTGCTCAATTCTTAACCGGGGAACCAAAAATGGAAAATTTAGATCATAATTGTATAGAGCTAATTGAGATGCAAACAAATGTAAGAGAAGAGCTAGAAGAAGACCCCTTACCATATGGAAGGATCCAGTATATAGATGGATCCTCCCAAACAGTAATGGGAAAATGGGCATCAGGATACGCCATTATTGAAGCAGAGGAAAACAAAGAAAAAGGGAAATTACCCTCAAATTGCTCTGCACAAACTGCGAGGTATATGCCCTAAAGAGAGGTTTTGATTTATTAGATGATATAGGGACAATCTACATGGATTCTCAATATGCCTTTGGGATAGCTCATACCTTTGGAAAAATCTGGCCAGAGAGGGCATACCTTAACTCAAAGGGGAAAAATCTGGCACATGAAAGTCTGATAGGGAAGCACTTGAATCCCTCAGAGGACCAAAAGAAATTGCCACAGTCCATATTAAAGGCTACTAAAAAGGGGATACCCCTGAAATCCAAGGAAACAAATTAGCAGACCGGGCAGCCAAAAAAGCAGCCTTTGAAATGCTGGACTCAGTCATAGTCCTAAGGGTAAAAAAAGACCAGGGGAAAATAAAGGAAGAGGGGGTTCCAGTTTTCAAGGACAAGGAGCTAAAAGAAATAGAGCAAATGGGAGCAGTAAAAACAGGGGATGGAAAGTGCTGGACCCCAGATGGATGATAAATATTCAACTGAATAATAACCAGGAAAGTGATGGAAGAGATATACCAATTAACTCACTGGGGAACACAATGAATATATGATCATTTCCTGAAATATTGCATGGGGACAGGAATATATGAAATGGCCAGATCCATCACAGGAGAATGTCTAACCTGCCAAAAAGTCAACAAAAAGGTAATGTGAAAAACAACTCCAGGAGGGAGGAAATTAGCCATAAGACCTTTCCAGAGTATTCAGGTTGATTTTACTGAATTAAATCCAGCCCCAGGGTAGCAACACCTATTGGTCATAGTTAACCACCTAACCCACTGGGTTGAAGTGTTCCCCACAAGAAACTCAAACTGTGACAAAAGTTCTCTTGGAAGAAATTCTTCTGAGATATGGGCTAGTAAATCTTATTGATTTGGACTGTGGCCCCACTTTACATCCACTGTTCTGCAACAAGTCATCAGGGCCCTGGGAATAAAGTGGGAGTTACACACCCCTTGGCACTCTCAGAGTTCTGGGAAGGGCGAGAGGGTGAATCAAACCTTAAAGCATATCTTAACAAAATTGGTCTTAGAAACCCAATAGAACTGGGTCAAATGTTTACATCTAGCCCTATTACAAATAAGAACAAGAGCCAGAACAGATCTAGGGGTCTCTCCTTATGAAATGCTGCTTGGGCTGCCTTTCTTGCTTACCCTGTACAGTACCAGGGAACATCTAGAAGGGGGCATGACAATGCAAAAATACTTAGAAACAGTAACAGCAACCCTGGAAGAACTAAGGGAAAAGGGACACCTTCCCCAAACTTCCCCACTGAACTGTAAAATACGTAGTATTAACCCAGGAGACCGGGTATTGATTAAATCATGGAAAACCTCTCCACTCACTGCTCGCTTTGAGGGCCCCTTCCAGGTGCTGCTTACAACAAACACCGCAGGAAGAGCAAAGGAGCGGGGGTGGACACATGCAAGTCCAGTGAAGGGTCCAGTACAACCCCCAAATGAGGCAAGCAAATGGACTATAGGCAGCAGAGACAATAAAGACTTGAAATTGGTCCTGAGGAAAACAGCAAAAGAAGCGCAACCCTGAACACAACCCCCCACGGGAAGCATCTACATTGTTATCCTTAAATCCTTAAAGTTTGTTAATGTTTGTTATAGTACAAGGTCAAGTTTTGTTCAGCTAAGAATGACTATCAAAATAAGATCTCAGTTTCCGGTACTGTTCCATAGAGCACTCTCCTTGCAACCCTAATTGGGACCAAATTGAAGAAAGGGAGTCGGTACAATAAAGGTCATGGCAGGCTCAGGGTACTGAGCAGTCCTGCTGGGGTCCCTCCATGGGAGACATGTCCTGAATCCTGACAACGACTGCACGGGGTGCCCACGGTGGGGAAAGGACAGAGGGGGAGAGCAAGGCTCCAGTGTGTCCTGAGAGGGCCTGGCTGTTTGCCCTTGGGATCTGGGGGGTTTCCCCACAGAAGGAGGGCAGGAGGGACAGAGGGAGGGCAGGATGGATAGCTGTGGCACTGCCTGCTGCAGTTTTCCCCCATGCTTTAGGGAGGATTTCTTCTGTGTGTGAGGGGGAGAGTCCCAGGTCCCTGCACTGCTGCAGCCACCCCTCCCAGGGATGTTGCTGAGGGCAGGGAAAGAGTGTGGAGAGTGACCAGGAGCCAGCCCAGAGCTCCCCAGGCCCCTGGGCAGCTTTGGCCATGTCTATTCACATCTGGCTCCCATGGCCTTACCCGACTCCCTGGCAGTGCCCAGTTCCCTGTGGCAGAAAGAGATCCCAGCACACACTGGAAAATGTTCTCATCTGTGCTGCATTGTAGATGAGGGTGCTGGGAAGGCTTCTCCATCAGCTTGGATGAATAAAGTTTTGAAGCCCTTGGAGCCTCCTGCAGGTATGTTCTCAGTGTGCCACCAAGGAAGAATTGTAGACAAGCGGGCAGGAACCAGGTGACAGAAACTTCTGTGGCTGTTGTGTTACAGATGTGTCTACAGGGAAGACTTCTCCAGCTTCTCCAGCTGCTACCTTGGATGCTGCACTCAAGCCCAGCTCCCATCTCAGGGGTGAGTAGTGTGTCCCAGCTGACCCCACAGGCTGAACCCTGCTTTTCTGGGATCCATTCCTGGCAAATGGAAATATTTTTCTCTAAGGTACTCCAACAGGGAAAATCCAAGATACACCAGATAAGATGTCCCTGCAACCATCCAAACAGATGAGGCAAGAGCTGAAGGAACCCCTGCAGACAAGAGAAGGTGGGTGCATTTCCCTCATGCTTCCCCTGGGACTCAGCAGCCGGGGGCTTTGGCTGCACATCTGGACACGCCGTGCCTGGCACAGTGGGAAGGGATCCATGGCAGTCTTGCTGCCCCGCTGCTGCTTTCACGCCCTGCAGGGCTGTTTCCCAGCCTGGCCTGGCTGCAGCTTCTGCCCAGCCTCTGCCAGAAGGCATTTGGCATCAGCTGACAGGCAGCCCAAACTGTAACACACCCTGAGATCCCCCACTATATCCAGCCCTGCAGATTAGGAAAAGGGTGGCTGTTTGGTGGTGGAAGTGCTCTCATCATGCCACTGTAACCTGGCCATTTTCCTGCTCCATAAATTTCACAAATATTACCTCTGATGCCACCACCCAAGTGGGGAACAGCTCCATCTGATGCAGCTGTCTCCCTTCCTTTGTCAAGAGATGGACATAGTGCTTCAGTGGAAGTTGGCATTTCTTGAAGGAAGCACTCCATCTTCGGTGCCGGCCCCTGCTGCAGGAAAGAAGGCAAAGCCAGACACGGGCACAGGCACAGCAGGTAATTGCTGTGCTGGGCTCAGCCCTGGCCGGGGCTGTGTGGCAGCAGCTCTTCCCCCAGGGCCTGCCCTTGCCCGGCCCGGCAGCAGCCAAAGCTGGAGGCGCCTGGGCTTCCAGGCCTCTGGAGCTGGTTCAGAGTCCCGGGGAAACGGGACTGGTGCAGCAACGTCCCTGGCGCTGCAGCTGCTGCGGAGCTGGCCCTGAGTGCCCAGAGGCCCAAGGCACATGAGCAGCCCCGAGCGGGAGCCCTGCCGCCAGCCCAGGGCCAGAGCCAGCCCTGGCACACAATGGAAACAGTTCTCATCTTGGTTTGCTTCCAGACTGGGATGCTGGGAAGGATTCTCCATTAGCCTGGCGCTCTGAAGTTGTGAAGCCCTCTGAGCATTCTGCAGGTATGTTCTCACTGTCCCACCAAGGCGTAAAGTTTGACTGACTGGTAAGAACCAGGTGACAGAAGCTTCTGTGGCTGTTGTGTTACAGGCGTGTCTGCAGGGACGACCTCACCAACTCCTACTTTGGATGCTGCACAAAAGGCCAGCTCCCATGGCAGGGGTGAGTAGTGTGTCCCTGCTGACCCCTCAGGCTGAGCCCTGCTTTTGTGGGGTCCATTCCTGGGAAATGGAACTACTTTCTCTTAAGGTCCTCTGACAGGAGAGACCAAAGACATGGCAGGCAGGAAATTCCAGGACCCATTAGAAATCATGTGGCAAATGCTGAAGGAACGTCTGCAGAGAAGACAAGGTGGGTGCATTTCCCTCATGCTGCTCCTGGGACTCAGCAGCCGGGGGCTTTGGCTGCACATCTGGACACGCCGTGCCCGGCACAGCAGGAAGGGATCCATGGCAGCCTCGCTGCCCCGCTGCTGCTTTCACGCCCTGCAGGGCTGTTTCCCAGCCTGGCCTGGCTGCAGTATCTGCCCAGCCTCTGCAGGAAGGCATTTGGCATCAGCTGGCAGACAGCCCCAAATGCACCACAGGCCATGCCCACCCTCAGATGCCCTGCAATTTCCTGGTGTCCAGGCAGTTCAGATGTTGGGGCTGTTTGGGGAAGGAAGCAGCCTTGGGTTGTCCCAAAATCCTGGGTGTTTTCTGATCCTTATGCATTCCTTTCACAAGTGATGCCTCCTGAAATTGTCCCCTTCCCCATTCCCAGTCAGGAATGTTTTCATCTGATCCAGCTGTCTCTTTTCCATTCTCCAGAAATGAAAGGAGAGCCTGTGCAGAAAGAAGCATTTCCCGGAAGAAGCAGTGGTTGCATGCCAGCCTCAGCTCCAGGAAGGGAGGCCATGCCAGGCACAGGCACAGGAGGTAATTGCTGTGCCTCTGGGCCTGAGCCCTGCTGAGGCTTGAGCTGCCCTCTCTGCTGTTTGGCAGTGCGGGCACAGCCTGGACTAGAGCAGCACAGCCCAGGGGAATTATCCCGAGCAGGCTCAGGGCACTGAGCAGTCCTGCTGGGGTCCCTCCATGGGAGACATGTCCTGAAACCTGGGAGTGACTGCACGGGGTGCCCACAGTGGTGAAAGGACAGAGGAGGAGTGGAAGGCTCCAGTGTGTCCTGAGAGGGCCTGGCTGATTGCCCTTGGGATCTGGGGGGTTTCCCCACAGAAGGAGGGCAGGAGGGACAGAAGGAGGTAGGGAGGCATAACTGTGGCACTGCCTGCTGCAGTTTGCCTCAGGGATTTAGAGAGGATTTCCTCTGTGTGTGAGGGAGCGAGCCCCAGGGCCCTGTGCTGCTCCAGCCACTCCTCCCTGGGATGTTGCTGAGGGCAGGGAAAGAGTGTGGAGAGTGACCAGGAGCCAGCCCAGATCTCCCCAGGCCCCTGTGCACCTTTGGCCATGTCTATTCACATCTGGCTCCCACGGCCTTAGCCGACCCCCTTGCAGTGCCCAGTTCCCTGTGGCATAAGGGGATCCCAGCACACCCTGGAAAGTGTTCTCATCTGTGCTCCATTCTAGATGAGGCTGGGAAGGCTTCTCCATCAGCTTGGATGAATAAAGTTTTGAAGCCCTTGGAGCCTCCTGCAGGTATGTTCTCAGTGTGCCACCAAGGAAGAATTGTAGACAAGTGGGCAGGAACCAGGTGACAGAAACTTCTGTGGCTGTTGTGTTACAGATGTGTCTACAGGGAGGACTTCTCCAGCTTCTCCAGCTCCTACCTTGGATGCTATACGCAAGCCCAGCTCCCATCACAGGGGTGAGTAGTGTGTCCCTGCTGAGCTCAAAGGCTGAGCCTTGCTTTTGTAGGATCCATTGCTGGGAAATGGAAATATTTTTCTCTAAGTTACTCCAACAGGGAAAATCCAAGATACAACAGATAAGATGTCCCTGCAACCATCCAAACAGATGAGGCAAGAGCTGAAGGAACCCCTGCAGACAAGAGAAGGTGGGTGCATTTCTCTCATGCTTCCCCTGGGAGTCAGCAGCCGGGGTCTTTGGCTACACATCTGGACATGCCATGCCCGGCACAGCAGGAAGGGATCCATGGCAGCCTCGCTGCCCCACTACTGCTTTCACGCCCTGCAGGGCTGTTTCCCAGCCTGGCCTGACTGCAGCTTCTGCCCAGCCTCTGCCGGAAGGCATCAGCTGACAGGACATGCCCAAACTGTAACACACCCTGAGATCCCCCACTATATCCAGCCCTGCAGATTAGGAAAAGGGTGGCTGTTTGGAGGTGGAAGTGCTCACATCACGCTACTGTAATCTGGCCATTTTCCTGCTCCATAAATTTCACAAATATTACCTCTGATGCCACCGCCCAAGTGGGGAACAGCCCCATCTGATGTAGCTGTCTCCCTTCTTTTGTCAAGAGATGGACATAGTGCTTCAGTGGAAGGTGGTATTTCTTGAAGGAATCACTCCATCTTCGGTGCCAGCCCCTGCTGCAGGAAAGAAGGCAAAGCCAGACACGGGCACAGGCACAGCAGGTAATTGCTGTGCTGGGCTCAGCCCTGGCCGGGGCTGTGTGGCAGCAGCTCTTCCTCCAGGGCCTGCCCTTGCCCAGCCCGGCAGCAGCCAAAGCTGGAGGCGCCTCGGCTTCCAGGCCTCTGGAGCTGGTTCAGAGCCCCGGGGAAACGGGACTGGTGCAGCAATGTCTCTGGTGCTGCAGCTGCTGCGGAGCTGGCCCTGAGTGCCCAGAGGCCCAAGGCACAGGAGCAGCCCCGAGCGGGAGCCCTGCTCCCCCACCGGGGCCAGAGCCAGCCCTAGCACACTATGGAAACAGTTCTCATCTTGGTTTGCTTCCAGACTGGGAGGCTGGGAAGGATTCTCCATTAGCCTGGCGCTCTGAAGTTGTGAAGCCCTCTGAGCATTCTGCCGGTATGTTCTCACTGGCCAACCAAGGCGTAATGTTTGACTGACTGGTCAGGACCAGATGACAGAAGCTTCTGTGGCTGTTGTGTTACAGGCGTGTCTGCAGGGACGACCTCACCAACTCCTACCTTGGATGCTGCACAAAAGGCCAGCTCCCATGGCAGGGGTGAGTAGTGTGTCCCTGCTGACCCCTCAGGCTGAGCCCTGCTTTTGTGGGGTCCATTGCTGGGAAATGGAACTACTTTCTCTTAAGGTCCTCTGACAGGAGAGACCAAAGACATGGCAGGCAAGAAATTCCAGGACCCATTAGAAATCATGTGGCAAATGCTGAAGGAACGTCTGCAGAGAAGACAAGGTGGGTGCATTTCCCGCATGCTGCCCCTGGGACTCAGCAGCCAGGGGCTTTGGCTGCACATCTGGACACGCCGTGCCCGGCACAGCGGGAAGGGATCCATGGCAGCCTCGCTGCCCCGCTGCTGCTTTCACGCCCTGCAGGGCTGTTTCCCAGCCTGGCCTGGCTGCAGCTTCTGCCCAGCCTCTGTAGGAAGGCATTTGGCATCAGCTGACTGGCAGCCCCAATCGTACCACAGGCCATGCCCACCCTCAGATGCCCTGCAATTTCCTGATGTCCAGGCAGATCAGATGTTGGGGCTGTTTGGGGAAGGAAGCAGCCTTGGGTTGTCCCAAAATCCTGGGTGTTTTCTGATCCTTATCCATTCCTTTCATAAGTGATGCCTCACCTTCCCCATTCCCAGTCAGGAATGTTTCCATCTGATCCAGCTGTCTCTTTTCCATTTTCCAGAAATGAAAGGAGAGCCTGTGCAGAAGGAAGCATTTCCCGGAGGAAGCAGTGGTTCCGTGCCAGCCTCTGCTACAGGAAGGGAGGCCATGCCAGGCACAGGCACAGGAGGTAATTGCTGTGCCTCTGGGCCTGAGCCCTGCTGAGGCTTGAGCTGCCCTCTCTGCTGATTGGCAGTGCGGGCACAGCCTGGACTAGAGCGGCACAGCCCAGGGGAATTATCCCGAGCAGGCTCAAGGCACTCGGGTCCTGAGCAGTCCTGCTGGGGTCCCTCCATGGGAGACATGTCCTGAAACCTGGCAGCGACCGCACGGGGTGCCCACGATGGGGAAAGGTCAGAGGGGGAGAGCAAGGCTCCAGTGTGTCCTGAGAGGGCCTGGCTGTTTGCCCTTGGGATCTGGGAGCTGTCCCAGCAGAAGGAGGGCAGGAGGGAGTGTAGGAGGGAGGGACAGCTGTGGCACTGCCTGCTGCAGTTACCCCAGGGCTTTAGGGAGGGTATTCTGTGAGTTTGAGGGAGAGAGCCCCAGGGCTCTGGGCTACTCCAGCCACCCCTCCCAGGGGTGTTGCTGAGGGCAGGGAAAGAGTGTGGAGAGTGATCAGGAGCCAGCCCAGAGCTCCCCAGGCCCCTGTGCAGCTTTGGCCATGTCCATTCCCATCTGGGTCCCATAGCCTTACACGACCCCCTTGCAGTGCCCTTTTCCATGTAGCATTCGGGCATCCCAGCATGCCACAGATATGGTTCTGATCTCTGCTCCCTTTTAGACTGGAATCGTGACATGGGTTTTCAGGAAGTCCTGATGAAGGATGGTTTGAAGTTCCTGGAGGATGCTGGAAGCAAGTTTTCATTCTGCCCTTCCTGAGTGAATAATCAGGATCAATGCAACAAAAGCTCATTTATAAACCATTTCCCTTAACATTATGTAAAGGCTGAAGGATTCTGAGAATCTTTCCCTTCTCCCTTCTGGATCCCTGAGGGATCCCTCAGGATCGCTGTCAGTGGGACGAAGGAGCATTGATCTTTCAGTCCTCCTCCCGTGTGCTGTGCCAGTGTGTCCTTCCGTGTGCTCTGTGCAGTCAAAGAGAAGAGCAGAGAGGGAAGGGGCCGGGCCCAGGGCTGTGCCCCAGGGCTGAGCCTTGTGGGCAGCCTGAGGATCTCTTGCAGTGCCACAGGAGCTCCTCTGTCCTGCCTTCCTTTGCAGCTGAACCTGCCGGTGAAGGCCCCACATCCAGGACTGAGGCTCTGGGAGATGCTGAGGGTAGGTCAAGGCCTTTCCCCCTGGGAGAGCTGCCAGCTCAGAGCCCAAAGCTGGGCCAGGGAGGCAGCGCTGCAGGTGCCAGCACAGAACCATGCACGTGTGTGCCCGCGCCCTGCACGATCCCCTCACCGCTGCTGCGGCTCAGTGGTGCCCGTGCAGATCAGCAGAGATGGCAGAAGCTTCTGTGGCTGTTGAGTTACAGGTGTGTCTGCAGGGAGGACTTCTCCAGCTCCAGGGCTGGATGCTTGGCCCCAACCCAGCTCCCATGGCAGGGGTGAGTAGTGTGTCCCTGCTGACCCCTCAGGCTGAGCCCTGCTTTTGCGGGACCCATTCCTGGGAAATGGAACTACTTTCTCTTAAGGTCCTCCAAAAGGGAAGACCCAAGATACTGCAGCCAAAATGTCTCATGAGGCAGATGAATTCCTGACACAAACACAGAAGGAAGCACCCGGAGGACAAGGTGGGTGCATTTCCCTCATGCTTCCCCTGGGAGTCAGCAGCCGGGGGCTTTGGCTGCACATCTGGACACGCCGTGCCCGGCGCAGCAGGAAGGGATCCATGGCAGCCTCGCTGCCCCGCTGCTGCTTTCACACCCTGCAGGGCTGTTTCCCATTCTGGCCTGGCTGCAATTCCTCCCCAGCCTCTGCAGGATGGAATTTGGCATTAGGTGATAGGGTGCCCCAACTGTACTGTGGGCCTGAGATCCCCTGCCATTTCCCAGTCTCTGAGAAGATCAGGCGGTGTAGCTGTTTGCTCATGGGAGTGCACTGGCCTATGCCGGGGTCGGCTGTTGCTTGTCTCTGCCCCAGCACGGGAAAAAGTGGTTCTGTGTAGGCCGCGCTCTCGAAGAAGGAGTCTGGACTCTTGCTTTCGGTCTTCAGTCGAGTTTATTATTTCTTATCTACAAAGATTTTCTGTCTGTCCAGCCGAGGTCTGTTCAGCAGGACAGCCAAAGGCACTCTCTCCCGCCCACGAGGCGGTTGTCTCTTTTATAATGAAAATTACGTATTCGATATTTACCTTTACTTCCCAATACTTTCTGCCCTTGTTGGCAAGTGTCCTCTTTCTATGAACTAATCCACACATGCCAACATCATCCTGAACATGGATGCCAAGGAGAAGAAAGAAGAAGGACAGGGCACGCCCAAATTCCTCCATCTTGGGACTCCTGATCCATGCACAGAATTCTAGACCCCCCTGTACAATACATAAAACCCCCCTGTACAGTGCATTCTAACTTAAGATCTAACAAGTGAATAACATCCCCTCTCTATTTAGACATGAAATTTTCTCATCTCCTCACCTTCAGGTGTCATTTCTTTAAAAGGATCAAAGTCAAGCCACCAGGTACTTTTGGCAACATTCCAGGGCTTCCGAGCCCCCCAAGGGTTGTCTCGGTAGCTCTGGACATCCGGAGTGATGTACTGAGCTCCCACAGCCTATCCCAAATTACCTGGGCTTTTTCCTGGTCTTTATCTGTGACTTTGACAAGCATTTCCTGATGAAGATGCCACTTCCCCAGCGGGGAATGTTTCCATTTGATCCAGTTGTCCCTTTTTTCCTTTTTCAAGTGATGGACCAAAAGGCTGTTCAGGAGGAGGAACACTCAGGGAGAAGCAGTGGCTCACTGGCAGCGCTAGCTTCAGGAAGGAAGACGATGCCAGACATGGGCACAGGCACAGCAGGTAATTGCTGTGCCGGGCTCAGCCCTGGCCGGGGCTGTGTGGCAGCAGCTCTTCCCCCAGGGCCTGCTCTTGTGCGGCCCGGCAGCAGCCAAAGCTGGAGGCGCCTCGGCTTCCAGGCCTCTGGAGCTGGTTCAGAGCCCCAGGGAAACGGGACTGGTGCAGCAACGTCCCTGGCGCTGCAGCTGCTGCAGAGCTGGCCCTGAGTGCCCAGAGGCCCAAGGCACAGGAGCAGCCCCGAGCGGGAGCCCTGCCGCCAGCCCAGGGCCAGAGCCAGCCCTGGCTCCTGAGTGAGCAGGGGCTGCGCTGGGTCCTGACAGGGCCTGAGCCTGTTCCCTGGGGCTGGGGGAGCTGTCACGGCGCAGGGAGGGCCAGGGGTGGCAGTGGCTGCTCAGGGATGGCTTTGGCCCGTGGCCCTGGCAGCAGCCACTGCCCAAGCAGCTGCGCTGCCCCGGGCTCTCCTCCCGGCCTGCTGGGCTTTGTTGGCTGGCACAGCCTGTGCCAAGGGCCGGCAAGGTGCCTGCAGGCCCCAGCTCTGGGGAAACAGAGAACATCCTGCCCGTATCCACCGTGCTGCCAGCTCAGCAGTGCAGCACAGCACGGGCTCACGCTTCCCATTGCTCCTACAGATGCAGCTGGCGCCACAAGACCTGTTCCCAATGCCCAGGATGGCCTCGGAAGGGGTTTCTGTCAGGGAACAGGCTGCTGGCTAGGGTTTCTGGCAGGCGTGCTTTATTTGGAGCTTGTCTTCATATTGTGCTGCATTGGAATCTGGTATTCTTGGAACAGAAAACAGTGAGTGTTTTGTGCTCTCCCCCTCCAACAGCTTCTTTTGAAAGTCTAACGTGGTCAGAGAACATTCCCATTGAGGCTGCAGTGGAGTTGTGGCCAGTCCATGATAGTCCAAATAACTCTCCTGAGGGTTCTGCTGCTGCCCAGTGCTTCTATTGGCCTCTCAATTGCTGGGCCTTGTCCTGGGGGCCCCGCTGGGGCTGCAGCCAGAGCTGGCTCCCACTGAGGCTGCCTGGCCAAGAGCAGCCCCAGGGGCACGGGGCAGAGGCAGAGGGAGGTGGGGAAGAGAAAGAGCAGGGCCGAGGTTGCCCTTGAAAGGCAGTGGCGCTCTGGGGCCCGCTCCTGGCCAGGGACCCTGCCCAGAGCCGTGCCCTGCTGGCCGGGGCCTTGAGGGGCAGCTGTCCAGCTGGGCCCAGCTGTGCCAGCAGCTCCAGCCGTGCTGGGGAGCCTTGCCAGCTCTGGGCCCTGCTGTGCACGAGGGTCCCTGTGTGCCACTGGCAGCTGGGGCCTCAGCCACCACCTCTATTCACAGGTGCTCGCGTGTATCTTCAGAAGACAAACCTAAAAACAGAGGCAATGACAACCTGGCAGTTTATCCCAGCTCTTCCCTTCTGCCCCTATCTGCCCTGCCGTGGCTGCATCCCCGCCATGCGGCCGTCCCAAAACCCACCCCTCCTCAAGGAGACCCTCTGCCCCTGAGCCCCCTGGTCCTGTTCCCCAGCCAGGACTGAAGGTGGGCGGCCCTTGCCTGGCAGGGCAGGGCTTGTCCCACATTTTATGTTTAAATAAAGAATTAGAGTTTTCACAGCTGTGTCCGGTTGGTAGCACCAACAAAGCCCACCCGGCACCAGCACTGACTGAGCTCCATGCCCAGGAGCAGCCGTGGATGCCCACGGTGTGGGCAGGCAGGAGCCAGGCAGGGGCTGCTGTGCCCAGCGATGGGGCCCCGAGGGGATGGGGGAGCCCATGCTGAGCGTCCCTGGGCTGAGGGCACATTTCCTTCCGTGGCATCATCTGGGCCTGGACCTGAAGAGGCTCAAAGGGATATTTTGGTGTCCCTGCTGAGGGGTGCAGGGATCCCTCATGAGGCACAAAGGAGTATTGATGGCCTCTCCTAAGGGGTGCAGGGATCCCTCATGCGGTGGGCAGCAGGGTTAAATTTGAGAGGGTTTTTACTCTTCTCAGCACAGCACAGGGACACTTGGCCGAGGTTTTGCCAAGCTGGGAGAAAGCCTCTTGCAAAGGCTTGGGCCCAGCCTGTGGGCACAGCGGGCGGGCGCAGCCCATCCCCTGGGCCAGTCCGGGCTGCTCAGGCCGGGCCGGGCCGGGCCAGGCTCGGGCCCCGGCAGGGAAGGGCCGCGGCCCTGGGCTCTGCTGAGGCTGCTGAGCTCCAGCCTGCCCTGTGCTGCAGCCCAACACATTGACAGCCATGGCCGTGCCCTGGGCCACCGCAGGCACCCGGGGCTACAGCTGAGGCCGCGCCTTCTCCCACTGAAGGGAGGCTGGCTCTGTTCCCTCGCAGGGCACAGCTTAGCTCCCAGCACCTTTGTGAACCTGCCTGCCGGGGAAGTGCTGGGGGGCAGAGAGTTCCAACCCTTCTCACTGGGAAATGTGGTGGTGTAGGGATTTTAAAATTTTTTTCCCTCTGAATTTGTGTCCTGCCAGAGGGTTAAGTTTGCTTGCTCTCAGTAGGGTGCTTTTCTTCTTGGCAGTCAGTGGGGCTTCAATGCAGCCAGGGTTGAAGGAGGATCTCTGGCCGCTTGGGCTGTGGTTGTGGGACACCTTGGCTTCATCCTTCCTTTGGCTGTGATTTGCACTGGTGCTTGTGCAGGCATTTTATGGCAAGTGGCTTCAGTTTGTTCCTCTTGGTACCAAAAACCGAGAATAAACCTCTTTAACACCACTGTAGTATTAAGAGGCAGGCCTTACTTTCTTGACTTGCTGGATGCACAGGCCAATGGCATCACAGGGCCTTCTTGGTGGGGTCTTCAGATACCCTGGTGGTCACTGAAGAAGGAAGCTGATTTTTCTGGGAAAAAGACAGTTTCCCATGTGTGGAAAAGAATAACCTCTCACTTCCCCATCCCTTTCTATACAAAGTGATACAGGCAAGTGCATTCATATATCTCTATTTTCCTTGTCAATCTATCTATCTATCTATCTATCTATCTATCTATCTATCTATCTATCTATCTATCTATCATCTATCATATTAATCTATTGTGGTGTTGCATTTCATTCAAATGGTATGCTGTATCTTGAAAATGTACCCCTCAAAAATGTATGATTTATTCCAACCTGTGTTCCTCCCCTGAAGTCCCATGAATCTGCAATCCCATTGGCCCAAATCTTATTTCGTGCCCACTTTGAATTTCCCTCTTAAGCTGTGCGAGGAAGACCAGATTCTCTCATGGCCCATCTCTCCCCTAGGCTCGCCCTCTCTCCCCCTTCCTTTTGCCTTTCCCCCTTCTCCCTCTGAAACCATGTTACTCCCGGGGCTGGGACCCCCAATAAACCCTCATCTAATCAGCACCCTCAGAAGCCGTGTGGAGTCTCCTTGCGTGCCTGCTGCTGCCAGCGAACTCACAGCCCAGGGGGCCCTCCGGGGACTCCCCGAGGAACCCCCCCCCCCAAACAAACTGCTACAATCTATGAAATGTTTCTGTGATTTCCTTCTTGCTAGACATATGCAGGCTTGTTTAGATTGACTGTGAACCAAAATCCTGCAAAGCTGGAAAATGACTGGTGGCCATCACTCTGATTTCCTTAAAAGCCATTTTTCATTCTAATTTTTTCATCTATGGTGGCTGGTAAATACCTGTCTTCCTTAAGCTATGTGCTGGCAATACTGGAGGTAGAAAATAACATAATGCTGCATAGTTTAGATACTTGATAGTTTCCTTGTGAAATTTTATGGCAGTATCTCCTGCCCCAAAACTAAAGCAGCAGGTCAGCTACTGAGCACAACTTACTGCATAGCTGCAGCTCATGTTTCTACAGTGGAAGTGGCTTTTTGTTTTTCTGCATGGGTATGAAACACTACCAATTGAAAGGCCGTTTACAGAGCAAAGAGCCTTGTTAACTGTTGCCTGGACTTTGGGAAGGTGGTAGCTGTTAGATCAATACCCAGTAAACTGCCAAAATTAATTTTTGTGACTACTCTCTTGTGATTTTGGCCTGGCTTCTTTAGGAGGTTCAATTTTCATTAGAAATGGCACAGTGGAGCCAGTGCTGCCTCAGGACAGGTGGAGCTGGGACAAATGGCTCACTGATTTTGATCTCAACAAAAAGCCACCTGAGCTCCTCATGACAGCAACCCCACGGACAGGAAATGGATCCATTAAAACTAACTCTTCACAGAGCTTTTAACTCGAAGCTCTGACACATGGAGCTTGCTCAGTTCTGCCATGGAGGAAGGGAGTTTGAAGACAAAGAGGTTTAGCAAGGAGATCCATGTACAACAAAAGTGCTTCTATTTTAGCAAATGAAGTATCTTAGATGTGAAACTTCATCCGTACTCCAGTCTTATCCTTCCATTTACCCAAATTCTCTGTCTTAAATCCTTTGTCAGTAGGAAAATATGACAGGGAAGTGAGGATCCTCCTTTCCTTCTTGAGCTGGGCAGCTTGTAACCTTGTCTTCTCCGACAAACAGGAGCAGACAAATGGGAATTTTGTCATGAAACCATACTTGGGAAAGTTTGCCCTGTGTTTGTTTTTGTCCCAAAGTAACTGAGATTCATCGGAGTATTTACAAGCCCTAAAGGATGGATTTATTTTGCTTGCTAGAATTTTGATTTTTTTAGACCTTTTCTGCTGCAGAAGAGCCTGGCACTTGCAGAACTCTTACCCCATGCACTTCTCCAGTGCTTCTTGCAGAGAATCATGTGTTGTGAATGAAACTTTCACAGTTGACTTCTGCCTCCTTTCCTGCCACTGTTTTGTTCTTTTCCCATTTATAAGGACACAGGTGAACTAGAAATGTTGTGGTCAGATGCGCTCTGTGGCTGCTCTGTGCTCAGAGGAGCTCTCCTGGATGTACAGCTTAGCATCTCCCTCTTTAAAGGGCTGCCCGGCTTCCTCCTGTCCCATCTCGTGGGTCCATCTTTTCATTCCCTTTTAATTTAAAATACTTCCACAATTTAATATTAAATGCTAGGTAAAAAAATCCAGTGGCACTCCCAGATAGAAAAAAATATGTTGTGTGTAACCCAGAGGAGGAATTCTGCTGGCAAAGTGATGGCTTTCCACTGAAGTGGATCAAACAGGTGCTCAGTTGGATGCTGGTGCTGAAGTACTTTTCTTGTGGCTTGAGTGTCTCATGGCAACAGCCTGAGATTTTAATAGCAGAAAGAAGGGATTTCCTGCTAATTTTCCTCTGAGAACTGTCACCTGTACAATCTTTTCCAGCCTCATGTAGTCTGACCTGTAACTGCTCCAAAGCCTGGTTAATTTTTTTAATGCTTTTGAAATTTTTGGTCCCATTTGCAGAGAACAGGAGGGTGCTGGCTATTTTTTTTCAGGTGCAGTGTATTTTTACTGGGGGCGGGACTGGCTTTAGTTTTACCTTCCCAGCATCAGCTGCACTGATGCTGGGAAGTTACTCTCTCTTATTCCAGTTACTCTCCAGGCTGGTACGTGCAACCCCAGTGGCAACAGTGGTAGATTGAACTGTGCCTGGGCTGGGTTGGGAGGGGAATAATCCTACTGCATCCATGATTTTCCCTCCTGGGCACCTGCAGCAGGCAGAGCTGTGCCCTCCCACTGAGGCTGCCTCAGCCAGGAATGCTTGCAAAATCCCCGTGCTCCTTTTGCACAGTTCTGTTTTTTCCCTGGCAGAAGCAGGGCTGGTATCTCCAGACCAGGGGACATGGTGACACTGGGTGTTGCCATGGAACGTGGTGACGCTGGGTGTTGCCATGGGACAGGTGAGTCCTTGAAGGCACACACTTGTCCCACTGAGCTTGGGGCCCCTATTTGGAGATCAGCTGCAGACGACTGGAAAAAAGATTGTGGCATCTCCCAGTTCAAACAAACAAACCAGAAAACTTTATTTTGAGGGATGAGGGGGCCAAACAACAGGGGTGGGTGCTCGTCTGGTCCTGCCCTGGTTTTCAGGCCGACTGTAGGGCTTTTTATCTCGCAGCTGCCGCCGCAAGACGTGCCTCACACGAATTGGCCCGGATTGGGAGCGGGGCAAGATCCAGGGGGGTATGTATGGGGCTGTTTGTTTCCTGGATGACTGAGATTCCTGGGACAGCCTCAATGCCACCTGGCTGGTGGTACCAGCACTCTGGGCTGGACCATCCTCCAACCTGCGGCGCTTTGCCAGTGGGCTCTTGGGTGCCTGAGGATCCATGTCTCCCCGTGGGTGGCCTCGCTTCAGGCCCTGCTTTCGGCAGGGCAAGCTGCTGCTGGTGACCAGCCCCACGGCCTGGGACCACCCTGACACCTCCTGAGGGGCTGGACCATCCTCCAACCTGCGGCGCTTTGCCAGTGGGCTCTTGGGTGCCTGAGGCTCCGTGTCTCCCCGTGGGTGGCCTCGCTTCAGGCCCTGCTTTCGGCAGGGCAAGCTGCTGCTGGTGACCAGCCCCACGGCCTGGGACCACCCTGACACCTCCTGAGGGGTTGGACCATCCTCCAACCTGCGGCGCTTTGCCAGTGGGCTCTTGGGTGCCTGAGGCTCCGTGTCTCCCCGTGGGTGGCCTCGCTTCAGGCCCTGCTTTCGGCAGGGCAAGCTGCTGCTGCTGCTGGTGACCAGCCCCACGGCCTGGGACTGCCCTGACACCGCCTGAGGGGCGGTGCTGGGGCTGCTGGTCTCAGCACGCAGCAGTGGCACGCGGTTGAGCCGGATGCGTTTTCCTTTCTGGCTGCCCGAGTCTTGTGCTTGCTGTCTCCATGAACGGCGACGAGCCTGGTCCGGCCTGGCATGTCCGGAGAGGCAGCTGCCGCTCTCTGCGTCTGCCTCTGCCCGGTGACACGGTGTGCATTGGGGAGAGAGAGAGAGGGCAGGGGGAGTGAGCACCTTGTAGAGCTCAGGAAATGTCCCTGCAGCATTGTCCCCAAGGCCCTGCTGGCTGGCTAAAGGGCAGGGGAAGTGCCGGTGCCCACAGCCCAGCCTGGCTCCTCTGGCCCATGAGAGGAGGGCCTCTACTCTGGGGTGATTCTGTGGATCTCCTGTTTCCCCTTTCTGCTGCTCTTGGCCGCTCCCCCTCTGCCATCTGTGGGGAGGGAGACTTGGCTCTTACCTCGCTCCTTGCCAGGGGGACGCTTCTTAGCAGCGTTCTGCTGCACCATTGTGGGTATGGAGGAATGCCTGGACGGTCTGTGCCACAGCACTGCCGGCCTTTCTCCTCCTGACAAAGCCTTCCAATCCTTCCTTGAGTGAAGAGAGATGCCTCAGAGACACCAAAACTCGCTCAGCAGCCTTGGGCAAGCTCCCTCTCGGGATCCTGTCCTCAGCTCTGAGTGCAATGTTGATGTACAGCAACGGTTATACCTCAGGCCTCCCTGGAGATGTGCCCGTGACCTCACAATCGGTGAGTTCTGCGTGCCCCACTCCCCTCACTTGGGGACGGTGTCCTTGTGGGTGCTGGCTGGGACTTTGTCCATGTCAGGCATGGCTGTGGTGGGAAGAGGAGAAATGGGAACAGGTCCATCAACAGGTTTATGGGCTTGAGTAGGCTCAGGTCTTACTACAGGTCATCAGTGATGATTGTTCCCCCCACCACAGCACCCAGGAGACCTTGTAAAATCTGAAGACTTTGCTTATTTTTAGGCCTCTCATGTTAAAAGAATTCCATGCTGGGCCTGTGTTACATAATTTTCTCAAAAAAATTGTCCAATTAGACCAAGCTGAAAAGTAGTTCTTTTACTGTGGTAGGTTTAGGAAGGAACACAGATGTCGACTAAAAATCAGTCATTCCTAAGAAAGCGTAACTGTCATTATCAAAGAATTGTGGATGTTGAATAGCTTAAATGTACAAAATAACATGAAACTAAAGTTGAAGCAGGTTATTACTTACAGTCTAATTCAGAGCCCCTTGAAGTATGTCAAAAAGAAGCTTTGACTTCAGTGCACTTTGCATCTGACTTAATTCCACAAATTGGAAACAATGTTTTGGTCAAGCTTTTTTTAATTTTTTTTAACAATTTAATATGTGTCAAAAACTCCTAAGGTTCACTACATTTGCCTATGGAGTATTTTTGATTTCCAGTGTTTTCTTATTCCCATGTTGGGTTGTTGTTGCTGGGTTTTTTGCCTTTTTTTAAATTTTATTTTCCAGTCTAAAATAAAAATCTGCTGTATTTAAGTTTTTGATCCTGTATGATAATGAAGACTAAACTATCCCATTTCAGTTACTTTTCAAAATAAATATGTGGATGAAAGTAGGTAAAATCTACTTAACAATATGATTATATTCACATGAGGGTCTGAAAAAAATAAGTACTTTTTTCTTATCTGTTAGCTCACATAATTAGTTGTTAGAGCACTCTTGGAAAAAGAGCTATGGGAGTAAAAGCAGTGGAGCTAAAAAAGTGCAGCTAATGTAAGGCAATGGTTGTAGTGCAAAGATGCCAGAGAATATAATAAAAAATATCTGTTGTGATCTAAATTTAGCATTATTAGAGTCTGGGGAAAACTATGGCTGAGAAGTCATTAGGGCAAGAACAAAGGTTAGTGCTGCAGAGAAGAGAGCTGATGCCAAGCTGAAGACACTGTTATTTACAGATGATTCAGATCTGCCTATCAGTTCAGAAAATTGCCCTCTAAAAATGGAAACCATCATCATATTAAACTTCACATGGAAACAAGAACCACAGCATGTGGACTGGCCTTTCTCCTCGTGTTGTCTATGTATAAATATCTATTTAGCAGTGGGCAACTGGGCTGCCTCTGTGTGGTGGGGATGATGGGGTAGTAGTTTGTGGAAGGTAGCTGGGACAAACTTTAGGAGAGGTAAAGGACAAGTACCCACAGCCAAAGAATATGGTCAATGAAACACTTGTGGTTTTGTCATGAAGAGTAAATTTTAAGGAATTAAACACTTGTGGTTTTACCATGAAGAGTAAATTTTCTTAGTGTAAAGTCATCTTTTTATCATAGACTGTTGAATTTTAAGCAGTGTATGTGGCTGTAATGCAGCTCTCAACGTCAAAATTTTGGAAAATTTCAGAGTATGGTATGTCTTTAGGCCCATGGTTTTCATGTGCCTTCACTTGCTATGAGGGGTTTATCCAAACCCCAGGTTCAGATAGTATCCAGCTTGTTCCAGATGTCCTGCACTTTTGTTTCATGGGCACATAGATAATAAAAAAGTTATCAGTTTCTTTATGCCTTTTAACTGTTGTTGTTAGCCAAGGACATGGTGTACATTTTTGTGAAAGCATTTTAAAACCAGATGAAATTGTTTTTAATTCAGAGGTTTTTCAGAAATATTTTCAATGATACACATTATAGCATACAATCAGTGCACTGGAATTTGGATTAACTTAAATAAGATCAAGTGAATATATCAGCAATCTTCCACAAAATAATTAAGAAGTAACTGTGTACTGCATATGACTTTTAAATATCTTTAAATATCTGATGACTATTGCAATTGTGTTGTGGTGCAGGGTTCATTTGGTTTCTTCCGTTTCCCCCTAAAGTTATAACGGTTCGGTCCTAGGGTTCCCCCCCCCCACCCCCCCTGGCAACCCCTCCTTTTGAGAGTGTCAGTTTTTTGTCTCCACCCCTGTTCCCCTGGTTACCCTCTGTCAATCCCTCCCTGAGTTCCTGTCCATCAGCCACTGTCCCCTTCCCTATTTCCAGAAAGTTCTCCCCTCCTCGGTGGGTGACTGGATCGGGAACAAGGGTCCCTCCCTGTCGCATTCCCTATTGGCGAGCCGGCATATTTGTCACGAGTTTGTTCCCTCCCAAGTTCTCTCTCATTGGTTGAAATGTTCTATGTTCCGTCCCTTTCTAATCGGCTGTACCCCTGCCTCGTGGTCCCGACTCGGCTGGCGTTCCCTGGAGACATTAAAGCACTCTGGACTTTGCCCTGATTCGGGTCCCTCTTTTCTACTTCGCCTTCTTGCTGATCACTGCTGCCTCCTGCTGAGGCGCTGCCCGGACGCCCCCGGCGCATCTGGGCAGTGCCCCCCCGGCTGTCAGTTGCTGTGCCACAGCTCGGCCGGTGCAGCCTCCTCCCCCGCCCGGGGGAGTAGAGAAAAAACCTCGGACAGCAACTCGGCACAATTGTACTTCAACTCGGATGAAACTTTGACAGATTTCAGTGCATGTTTTGCTTTTTTTTTTATCTGGGCCAGAACTGTAGAGAAATGGAAGTCTGACCATGTGTGCACTTTGTGTGGAATGTATTGAGTGGTTGCAAACTTGTTTGAAGTCGTTGTTTTGGGGAACTAAATATATTTTTTTCCGTGTGTGTGAAAGTTACAGAAGAGTTACTGTCTAACACATAAAAATTCAAAGCTAGCCCTATAAATGGGTAAGAAATCACATGTCTCTCACAGCTTTCAAGAAGTGAACCTTTCTTTGGAAAAAGAGAACCAACAATAAGCTGTGCTTTTTATTAAAATTTCTTTTTATTTAATATCTCTCTCCATGTTTGTATACAATGTGTATAATTTAGTGGATTTTGTAGTCAAAACAATTGATATTGCCCCTATTTTCCTGCAGGTTTCTCTAAATATATATCCTCTTCAATGATTTTTTCCCTTTTAATAATCTTTATTTATGGTTCACATGAAAAACCAGCCACTGGGGAGTTGGGAACATGGTTTTTATTGTCTGGATGTTGTCAGTGATGGTGCACGGAAGCATAAAGGATCTTGAATTTTGTAAACCAAGGTAATTGTGCAGGAATCTTGATAACAAATTCTTGTTTTGACTAGTAAAGGATAGGTTATTAAATTCATCGTTGTAGTATCTAAAGCTTGCTCCAAAATGGGGTAATTTTTCATCTAAGGACCACTTTGAAGTACACTCTGCATGTTTTTTTTGAAGCATCCCTTAACAACAGAAAGTTACAGCTGGGATGATGTTTCACTGCTTTTTAAATAGATCCTCTATGCAAAACCTGAGGGCTGTAGTTGAGCTGAGCCCTGTTTTGCTTGGAACTTTTTTGCCCCCACAATTTCCCACAAAGTGAAGGTGGAGAAATTACTAACTTTTACTAAGAAAGCTAATAGGTCTAATGGGCTCTTGTATATTATGGATTGATCAGTATACTCAAGCTGTAAAATTTTTGTATGAAAAATTAACAAGCACAGAACCTGTAGTCTGGACTCTGGAGGATACCGAACGGTTCCAAGACTTAAAGGCTCGATTGACGAAAACCCCAGTTTTGAGTCTGCCTAATTGAAGAAAACCATTTGATCTGTTTGTTAATGTTAATGAATGGATAGCATATGGAGTGATAACCCAAGGCTGGGGGGGAAGCAGGAAGCTGGTGGCTTATCTGTCAAAATTATTGGATGTGGTTGCAAGAGGGTGGCCAGCCTGTATTCAAGCTGTGGCAGCCACAGCTACCTTATTAGAAGACACTCCAAATCCTACATTAAATGGAAGGATTTCAGTACACACATCCCATTATTTGAGGACAGTGTTAAGCCAAAAACTCCTCAGTGGCTAACACACAGCTGAATCCTGAGGTATGAAATAACCCTGATGAATGTCAAGAATCTAGAGACTGTCACCACAAAAGGTTGAAACCCTGCTCAATTCTTAACTGGGGAACCAAAAATGGAAAATTTAGATCATAATTGTATAGAGCTAATTGAGATGCAAACAAATGTAAGAGAAGAGCTAGAAGAAGACCCCTTACCATATGGAAGGATCCAGTATATAGATGGATCCTCCCAAACAGTAATGGGAAAATGGGCATCAGGATACGCCATTATTGAAGCAGAGGAAAACAAAGAAAAAGGGAAATTACCCTCAAATTGCTCTGCACAAACTGCGAGGTATATGCCCTAAAGAGAGGTTTTGATTTATTAGATGATATAGGGACAATCTACATGGATTCTCAATATGCCTTTGGGATAGCTCATACCTTTGGAAAAATCTGGCCAGAGAGGGCATACCTTAACTCAAAGGGGAAAAATCTGGCACATGAAAGTCTGATAGGGAAGCACTTGAATCCCTCAGAGGACCAAAAGAAATTGCCACAGTCCATATTAAAGGCTACTAAAAAGGGGATACCCCTGAAATCCAAGGAAACAAATTAGCAGACCGGGCAGCCAAAAAAGCAGCCTTTGAAATGCTGGACTCAGTCATAGTCCTAAGGGTAAAAAAAGACCAGGGGAAAATAAAGGAAGAGGGGGTTCCAGTTTTCAAGGACAAGGAGCTAAAAGAAATAGAGCAAATGGGAGCAGTAAAAACAGGGGATGGAAAGTGCTGGACCCCAGATGGATGATAAATATTCAACTGAATAATAACCAGGAAAGTGATGGAAGAGATATACCAATTAACTCACTGGGGAACACAATGAATATATGATCATTTCCTGAAATATTGCATGGGGACAGGAATATATGAAATGGCCAGATCCATCACAGGAGAATGTCTAACCTGCCAAAAAGTCAACAAAAAGGTAATGTGAAAAACAACTCCAGGAGGGAGGAAATTAGCCATAAGACCTTTCCAGAATATTCAGGTTGATTTTACTGAATTAACTCCAGCCCCAGGGTATAAACACCTATTGGTCATAGTTAACCACCTAACCCACTGGGTTGAAGTGTTCCCCACAAGAAACTCAAACTGTGACAAAAGTTCTCTTGGAAGAAATTCTTCTGAGATATGGGCTAGTAAATCTTATTGATTTGGACTGTGGCCCCACTTTACATCCAGTGTTCTGCAACAAGTCATCAGGGCCCTGGGAATAAAGTGGGAGTTACACACCCCTTGGCACTCTCAGAGTTCTGGGAAGGGCGAGAGGGTGAATCAAACCTTAAAGCATATCTTAACAAAATTGGTCTTAGAAACCCAATAGAACTGGGTCAAATGTTTACATCTAGCCCTATTACAAATAAGAACAAGAGCCAGAACAGATCTAGGGGTCTCTCCTTATGAAATGCTGCTTGGGCTGCCTTTCTTGCTTACCCTGTACAGTACCAGGGAACATCTAGAAGGGGGCATGACAATGCAAAAATACTTAGAAACAGTAACAGCAACCCTGGAAGAACTAAGGGAAAAGGGACACCTTCCCCAAACTTCCCCACTGAACTGTAAAATACGTAGTATTAACCCAGGAGACCGGGTATTGATTAAATCATGGAAAACCTCTCCACTCACTGCTCGCTTTGAGGGCCCCTTCCAGGTGCTGCTTACAACAAACACCGCAGGAAGAGCAAAGGAGCGGGGGTGGACACATGCAAGTCCAGTGAAGGGTCCAGTACAACCCCCAAATGAGGCAAGCAAATGGACTATAGGCAGCAGAGACAATAAAGACTTGAAATTGGTCCTGAGGAAAACAGCAAAAGAAGCGCAACCCTGAACGCAACCCCCCACGGGAAGCATCTACATTGTTATCCTTAAATCCTTAAAGTTTGTTAATGTTTGTTATAGTACAAGGTCAAGTTTTGTTCAGCTAAGAATGACTATCAAAATAAGATCTCAGTTTCCGGTACTGTTCCATAGAGCACTCTCCTTGCAACCCTAATTGGGACCAAATTGAAGAAAGGGAGTCGGTACAATAAAGGTCATGGCAGGCTCAGGGTACTGAGCAGTCCTGCTGGGGTCCCTCCATGGGAGACATGTCCTGAATCCTGACAACGACTGCACGGGGTGCCCACGGTGGGGAAAGGACAGAGGGGGAGAGCAAGGCTCCAGTGTGTCCTGAGAGGGCCTGGCTGTTTGCCCTTGGGATCTGGGGGGTTTCCCCACAGAAGGAGGGCAGGAGGGACAGAGGGAGGGCAGGATGGATAGCTGTGGCACTGCCTGCTGCAGTTTTCCCCCATGCTTTAGGGAGGATTTCTTCTGTGTGTGAGGGGGAGAGTCCCAGGTCCCTGCACTGCTGCAGCCACCCCTCCCAGGGATGTTGCTGAGGGCAGGGAAAGAGTGTGGAGAGTGACCAGGAGCCAGCCCAGAGCTCCCCAGGCCCCTGGGCAGCTTTGGCCATGTCTATTCACATCTGGCTCCCATGGCCTTACCCGACTCCCTGGCAGTGCCCAGTTCCCTGTGGCAGAAAGAGATCCCAGCACACACTGGAAAATGTTCTCATCTGTGCTGCATTGTAGATGAGGGTGCTGGGAAGGCTTCTCCATCAGCTTGGATGAATAAAGTTTTGAAGCCCTTGGAGCCTCCTGCAGGTATGTTCTCAGTGTGCCACCAAGGAAGAATTGTAGACAAGCGGGCAGGCACCAGGTGACAGAAGCTTCTGTGGCTGTTGTGTTACAGATGTGTCTACAGGGAAGACTTCTCCAGCTTCTCCAGCTCCTACCTTGGATGCTGCACTCAAGCCCAGCTCCCATCTCAGGGGTGAGTAGTGTGTCCCTGCTGATCCCACAGGCTGAGCCCTGCTTTTCTGGGATCCATTCCTGGCAAATGGAAATATTTTTCTCTAAGGTACTCCAACAGGGAAAATCCAAGATACAACAGATAAGATATCCCTGGAACCATCCAAACAGATGAGGCAAGAGCTGAAGGAATGTCTGCAGAGAAGACAAGGTGGGTGCATTTCCCTCATGCTTCCCCTGGGAGTCAGCAGCCGGGGGCTTTGGCTGCACATCTGGACACGCCGTGCCCGGCACAGCGGGAAGGGATCCATGGCAGCCTCGCTGCCCCGCTGCTGCTTTCACGCCCTGCAGGGCTGTATCCCAGCCTGGCCTGGCTGCAGCTTCTGCCCAGCCTCTCTAGGAAGTTATTTGGCATCAGCTGACAGGCCATGCCCAAACTGTAACACACCCTGAGATCCCCCACTATATCCAGCCCAGCAGATTAGGAAAAGGGTGGCTGTTTGGAAGTGGAAGTGCTCTCATCATGCCACTGTAACCTGGCCATTTTCCTGCTCCATAAATTTCACAAATATTCCCTATGATGCCACCGCCAAAGTGGGGAACAGCTCCATCTGATGCAGCTGTCTCCCTTCCTTTGTCAAGAGATGGACATAGTGCTTCAGTGGAAGTTGGTATTTCTTGAAGGAAGCACTCCATCTTCGGTGCGAGCCCCTGCTGCAGGAAAGAAGGCAAAGCCAGACACGGGCACAGGCACAGCAGGTAGTTGCTGTGCCGGGCTCAGGCCTGGCCGGGGCTGTGTGGCAGCAGCTCTTCCCCCAGGGCCTGCCCTTGCCCGGCCCGGCAGCAGCCAAAGCTGGAGGCGCCTGGGCTTCCAGGCCTCTGGAGCTGGTTCAGAGCCCCGGGGAAACGGGACTGCTGCAGCAACGTCCCTGGCGCTGCAGCTGCTGCGGAGCTGGCCCTGAGTGCCCAGAGGCCCAAGGCACAGGAGCAGCCCCGAGCGGGGGCCCTGATGCCAGCCCAGGGCCAGAGCCAGCCCTGGCACACAATGGAAACAGTTCTCATCTTGGTTTGCTTCCAGACTGGGATGCTGGGAAGGATTCTCCATTAGCCTGGCGCTCTGAAGTTGTGAAGCCCTCTGAGCATTCTGCAGGTATGTTCTCACTGTCCCACCAAGGCGTAATGTTTGACTGACTGGTAAGAACCAGGTGACAGAAGCTTCTGTGGCTGTTGTGTTACAGGCGTGTCTGCAGGGACGACCTCACCAACTCCTACCTTGGATGCTGCACAAAAGGCCAGCTCCCATGGCAGGGGTGAGTAGTGTGTCCCTGCTGACCCCTCAGGCTGAGCCCTGCTTTTGTGGGGTCCATTCCTGGAAAATGGAACTACTTTCTCTTAAGGTCCTCTGACAGGAAAGACCAAAGACATGGCAGGCAGGAAATTCCAGGACCCATTAGAAATCATGTGGCAAATGCTGAAGGAATGTCTGCAGAGAAGACAAGGTGGGTGCATTTCCCTCATGCTGCTCCTGGGAGTCAGCAGCCGGGGGCTTTGGCTGCACATCTGGACACGCCGTGCCCGGCACAGCAGGAAGGGATCCATGGCAGCCTCGCTGCCCCGCTGCTGCTTTCACGCCCTGCAGGGCTGTTTCCCAGCCTGGCCTGGCTGCAGCTTCTGCCCAGCCTCTGTAGGAAGTTATTTGGCATCAGCTGACAGGCCATGCCCAAACTGTAACACACCCTGAGATCCCCCACTATATCCAGCCCTGCAGATTAGGAAAAGGGTGGCTGTTTGGAGGTGGATGTGCTCTCATCATGCCACTGTAACCTGGCCATTTTCCTGCTCCATAAATTTCACAAATATTACCTCTGATGCCACCACCCAAGTGGGAAACAGCTCCATCTGATGCAGCTGTCTCCCTTCCTTTGTCAAGAGATGGACATAGTGCTTCAGTGGAAGGTGGTATTTCTTGAAGGAAGCACTCCATCTTCGGTGCCAGCCCCTGCTGCAGGAAGGAAGGCAAAGCCAGACACGGGCACAGGCACAGCAGGTACTTGCTGTGCCGGGCTCAGGCCTGGCCGGGGCTGTGTGGCAGCAGCTCTTCCCCCAGGGCCTGCCCTTGCCCGGCCCGGCAGCAGCCAAAGCTGGAGGTGCCTCGGCTTCCAGGCCTCTGGAGCTGGTTCAGAGCCCCGGGGAAACGGGACTGCTGCAGCAACGTCCCTGGCGCTGCAGCTGCTGCGGAGCTGGCCCTGAGTGCCCAGAGGCCCAAGACACAGGAGCAGCCCCGAGCGGGAGCCCTGCCGCCAGCCCAGGGCCAGAGCCAGCCCCGGCACACAATGGAAACAGTTCTCATCTTGGTTTGCTTCCAGACTGGGATGCTGGGAAGGATTCTCCATTAGCCTGGCGCTCTGAAGTTGTGAAGCCCTCTGAGCATTCTGCAGGTATGTTCTCACTGTCCCACCAAGGCGTAATGTTTGACTGACTGGTAAGAACCAGGTGACAGAAGCTTCTGTGGCTGTTGTGTTACAGGCGTGTCTGCAGGGACGACCTCACCAACTCCTACCTTGGATGCTGCACAAAAGCCCAGCTCCCATCACAGGGGTGAGTAGTGTGTCCCTGCTGACCCCTCAGGCTGAGCCCTGCTTTTGTGGGGTCCATTCCTGGGAAATGGAACTACTTTCTCTTAAGGTCCTCTGACAGGAGAGACCAAAGACATGGCAGGCAGGAAATTCCAGGACCCATTAGAAATCATGTGGCAAATGCTGAAGGAATGTCTGCAGAGAAGACAAGGTGGGTGCATTTCCCTCATGCTGCTCCTGGGAGTCAGCAGCCGGGGGCTTTGGCTGCACATCTGGACACGTCGTGCCCGGCACAGCAGGAAGGGATCCATGGCAGCCTTGCTGCCCCGCTGCTGCTTTCACGCCCTGCAGGGCTGTTTGCCAGCCTGGCCTGGCTGCAGCTTCTGCCCAGCCTCTGCAGGAAGGCATTTGGCATCAGCTGGCAGACAGCCCCAAATGCACCACAGGCCATGCCCACCCTCAGATCCCCTGCAATTTCCTGGTGTCCAGGCAGATCAGATGTTGGGGCTGTTTGGGGAAGGAAGCAGCCTTGGGTTGTCCCAAAATCCTGGGTGTTTTCTGATCCTTGTGCATTCCTTTCACAAGTGATGCCTCCTGATATTGTCCCCTTCCCCATTTCCAGTCAGGAATGTTTTCATCTGATCCAGCTGTCTCTTTTCCATTCTCCAGAAATGAAAGGAGAGCCTGCGGAGAAAGAAGCATTTCCCGGAGGAAGCAGTGGTTGCATGCCAGCCTCAGCTCCAAGAAGGGAGGCCATGCCAGGCACAGGCACAGGAGGTAATTGCTGTGCCTCTGGGCCTGAGCCCTGCTGAGGCTTGAGCTGCCCTCTCTGCTGCTTGGCAGTGCGGGCACAGCCTGGACTAGAGCAGCACAGCCCAGGGGAATTATCCCGAGCAGGCTCAGGGCACTGAGCAGTCCTGCTGGGGTCCCTCCATGGGAGACATGTCCTGAAACCTGGCAGCGACTGCACGGGGTGCCCACGGTGGGGAAAGGACAGAGGGGGAGAGCAAGGCTGCAGTGTGTCCTGAGAGGGCCTGGCTGTTTGCCCTTGGGATCTGGGGGGTTTCCCCACAGAAGGAGGGCAGGAGGGACAGAGGGAGGGCAGGATGGATAGCTGTGGCACTGCCTGCTGCAGTTTTCCCCCATGCTTTAGGGAGGATTTCTTCTGTGTGTGAGGGGGAGAGTCCCAGGTCCCTGCACTGCTGCAGCCACCCCTCCCAGGGATGTTGCTGAGGGCAGGGAAAGAGTGTGGAGAGTGACCAGGAGCCAGCCCAGAGCTCCCCAGGCCCCTGGGCAGCTTTGGCCATGTCTATTCACATCTGGCTCCCATGGCCTTACCCGACTCCCTGGCAGTGCCCAGTTCCCTGTGGCAGAAAGAGATCCCAGCACACACTGGAAAATGTTCTCATCTGTGCTGCATTGTAGATGAGGGTGCTGGGAAGGCTTCTCCATCAGCTTGGATGAATAAAGTTTTGAAGCCCTTGGAGCCTCCTGCAGGTATGTTCTCAGTGTGCCACCAAGGAAGAATTGTAGACAAGCGGGCAGGCACCAGGTGACAGAAGCTTCTGTGGCTGTTGTGTTACAGATGTGTCTACAGGGAAGAATTCTCCAGCTTCTCCAGCTCCTACCTTGGATGCTGCACTCCAGCCCAGCACCCATCTCAGGGGTGAGTAGTGTGTCCCTGCTGACCCCACAGGCTGAACCCTGCTTTTCTGGGATCCATTCCTGGCAAATGGAAATATTTTTCTCTAAGGTACTCCAACAGGGAAAATCCAAGATACAACAGATAAGATATCCCTGGAACCATCCAAACAGATGAGGCAAGAGCTGAAGGAACCCCTGCAGACAAGAGAAGGTGGGTGCATTTCCCTCATGCTTCCCCTGGGAGTCAGCAGCCGGGGGCTTTGGCTGCACATCTGGACACGCCATGCCCGGCACAGTGGGAAGGGATCCATGGCAGCCTCGCTGCCCCACTGCTGCTTTCACGCCCTGCAGGGCTGTTTCCCAGCCTGGCCTGGCTGCAGCTTCTGCCCAGCCTCTGCCGGAAGTTATTGGGCATCAGCTGACAGGCCATGCCCAAACTGTAACACACCCTGAGATCCCCCACTATATCCAGCCCTGCAGATTAGGAAAAGGGTGGCTGTTTGGAGGTGGAAGTGCTCTCATCATGCCACTGTAACCTGGCCATTTTCCTGCTCCATAAATTTCACAAATATTCCCTCTGATGCCACCACCCAAGTGGGAAACAGCCCCATCTGATGCAGCTGTCTCCCTTCCTTTGTCAAGAGATGGACATAGTGCTTCAGTGGAAGGTGGTATTTCTTGAAGGAAGCACTCCATCTTCGGTGCCAGCCCCTGCTGCAGGAAGGAAGGCAAAGCCAGACACGGGCACAGGCACAGCAGGTAATTGCTGTGCCGGGCTCAGGCCTGGCCGGGGCTGTGTAGAAGCAGCTCTTCCCCCAGGGCCTGCCCTTGCCCGGCCCGGCAGCAGCCAAAGCTGGAGGCGCCTGGGCTTCCAGGCCTCTGGAGCTGGTTCAGAGCCCCGGGGAAACGGGACTGCTGCAGCAACGTCCCTGGCACTGCAGCTGCTGTGGAGCTGGCCCTGAGTGCCCAGAGGCCCAAGGCACAGGAGCAGCCCCGAGCGGGAGCCCTGCCGCCAGCCCAGGGCCAGAGCCAGCCCTGGCACACAATGGAAACAGTTCTCATCTTGGTTTGCTTCCAGACTGGGATGCTGGGAAGGATTCTCCATTAGCCTGGCGCTCTGAAGTTGTGAAGCCCTCTGAGCATTCTGCAGGTATGTTCTCACTGTCCCACCAAGGCGTAATGTTTGACTGACTGGTAAGAACCAGGTGACAGAAGCTTCTGCGGCTGTTTTGTTACAGGCGTGTCTGCAGGGACGACCTCACCAACTCCTACCTTGGATGCTGCACAAAAGCCCAGCTCCCATGGCAGGGGTGAGTAGTGTGTCCCTGCTGACCCCTCAGGCTGAGCCCTGCTTTTGTGGGGTCCATTCCTGGGAAATGGAACTACTTTCTGTTAAGGTCCTCTGACAGGAAAGACCAAAGACATGGCAGGCAGGAAATTCCAGGACCCATTAGAAATCATGTGGCAAATGCTGAAGGAATGTCTGCAGAGAAGACAAGGTGGGTGCATTTCCCTCATGCTGCTCCTGGGACTCAGCAGCCGGGGGCTTTGGCTGCACATCTGGACACGTCGTGCCCGGCAAAGCAGGAAGGGATCCATGGCAGCCTCGCTGCCCCGCTGCTGCTTTCATGCCCTGCAGGGCTGTTTCCCAGCCTGGTCTGGCTGCAGCTTCTGCCCAGCCTCTGCAGGAAGGCATTTGGCATCAGCTGGCAGACAGCCCCAATTGCACCACAGGCCATGCCCACCCTCAGATCCCCTGCAATTTCCTGGTGTCCAGGCAGATCAGATGTTGGGGCTGTTTGGGGAAGGAAGCAGCCTTGGGTTGTCCCAAAATCCTGGGTGTTTTCTGATGCTTGTGCATTCCTTTCACAAGTGATGCCTCCTGAAATTGTCCCCTTCCCCATTCCCAGTCAGGAATGTTTTCATCTGATGGAGCTGTCTCTTTTCCATTCTCCAGAAATGAAAGGAGAGCCTGCGGAGAAAGAAGCATTTCCCGGAGGAAGCAGTGGTTGCATGCCAGTCTCAGCTCCAAGAAGGGAGGCCATGCCAGGCACAGGCACAGGAGGTAATTGCTGTGCCTCTGGGCCTGAGCCCTGCTGAGGCTTGAGCTGCCCTCTCTGCTGTTTGGCAGTGCGGGCACAGCCTGGACTAGAGCAGCACAGCCCAGGGGAATTATCCCGAGCAGGCTCAGGGCACTGAGCAGTCCTGCTGGGGTCCCTCCAGGGGAGACATGTCCTGAAACCTGGCAGCGACTGCACGGGGTGCCCACGGTGGGGAAAGGACAGAGGGGGAGAGCAAGGCTGCAGTGTGTCCTGAGAGGGCCTGGCTGTTTGCCCTTGGGATCTGGGGGGTTTCCCCACAGAAGGAGGGCAGGAGGGACAGAGGGAGGGCAGGATGGATAGCTGTGGCACTGCCTGCTGCAGTTTTCCCCCATGCTTTAGGGAGGATTTCTTCTGTGTGTGAGGGGGAGAGTCCCAGGTCCCTGCACTGCTGCAGCCACCCCTCCCAGGGATGTTGCTGAGGGCAGGGAAAGAGTGTGGAGAGTGACCAGGAGCCAGCCCAGAGCTCCCCAGGCCCCTGGGCAGCTTTGGCCATGTCTATTCACATCTGGCTCCCATGGCCTTACCCGACTCCCTGGCAGTGCCCAGTTCCCTGTGGCAGAAAGAGATCCCAGCACACACTGGAAAATGTTCTCATCTGTGCTGCATTGTAGATGAGGGTGCTGGGAAGGCTTCTCCATCAGCTTGGATGAATAAAGTTTTGAAGCCCTTGGAGCCTCCTGCAGGTATGTTCTCAGTGTGCCACCAAGGAAGAATTGTAGACAAGCGGGCAGGCACCAGGTGACAGAAGCTTCTGTGGCTGTTGTGTTACAGATGTGTCTACAGGGAAGAATTCTCCAGCTTCTCCAGCTCCTACCTTGGATGCTGCACTCCAGCCCAGCACCCATCTCAGGGGTGAGTAGTGTGTCCCTGCTGACCCCACAGGCTGAACCCTGCTTTTCTGGGATCCATTCCTGGCAAATGGAAATATTTTTCTCTAAGGTACTCCAACAGGGAAAATCCAAGATACAACAGATAAGATATCCCTGGAACCATCCAAACAGATGAGGCAAGAGCTGAAGGAACCCCTGCAGACAAGAGAAGGTGGGTGCATTTCCCTCATGCTTCCCCTGGGAGTCAGCAGCCGGGGGCTTTGGCTGCACATCTGGACACGCCATGCCCGGCACAGTGGGAAGGGATCCATGGCAGCCTCGCTGCCCCACTGCTGCTTTCACGCCCTGCAGGGCTGTTTCCCAGCCTGGCCTGGCTGCAGCTTCTGCCCAGCCTCTGCCGGAAGTTATTGGGCATCAGCTGACAGGCCATGCCCAAACTGTAACACACCCTGAGATCCCCCACTATATCCAGCCCTGCAGATTAGGAAAAGGGTGGCTGTTTGGAGGTGGAAGTGCTCTCATCATGCCACTGTAACCTGGCCATTTTCCTGCTCCATAAATTTCACAAATATTCCCTCTGATGCCACCACCCAAGTGGGAAACAGCCCCATCTGATGCAGCTGTCTCCCTTCCTTTGTCAAGAGATGGACATAGTGCTTCAGTGGAAGGTGGTATTTCTTGAAGGAAGCACTCCATCTTCGGTGCCAGCCCCTGCTGCAGGAAGGAAGGCAAAGCCAGACACGGGCACAGGCACAGCAGGTAATTGCTGTGCCGGGCTCAGGCCTGGCCGGGGCTGTGTGGCAGCAGCTCTTCCCCCAGGGCCTGCCCTTGCCCGGCCCGGCAGCAGCCAAAGCTGGAGGTGCCTCGGCTTCCAGGCCTCTGGAGCTGGTTCAGAGCCCCGGGGAAACGGGACTGGTGCAGCAACGTCCCTGGCGCTGCAGCTGCTGCGGAGCTGGCCCTGAGTGCCCAGAGGCCCAAGGCACAGGAGCAGCCCCGAGCGGGAGCCCTGCCGCCAGCCCAGGGCCAGAGCCAGCCCTGGCACACAATGGAAACAGTTCTCATCTTGGTTTGCTTCCAGACTGGGATGCTGGGAAGGATTCTCCATTAGCCTGGCGCTCTGAAGTTGTGAAGCCCTCTGAGCATTCTTCAGGCATGTTCTCACTGTCCCACCAAGGCGTAATGTTTGACTGACTGGTAAGAACCAGGTGACAGAAGCTTCTGTGGCTGTTGTGTTACAGGCGTGTCTGCAGGGACGACCTCACCAACTCCTACCTTGGATGCTGCACAAAAGCCCAGCTCCCATGGCAGGGGTGAGTAGTGTGTCCCTGCTGACCCCTCAGGCTGAGCCCTGCTTTTGTGGGGTCCATTCCTGGGAAATGGAACTACTTTCTCTTAAGGTCCTCTGACAGGAAAGACCAAAGACATGGCAGGCAGGAAATTCCAGGACCCATTAGAAATCATGTGGCAAATGCTGAAGGAACGTCTGCAGAGAAGACAAGGTGGGTGCATTTCCCTCATGCTCATGCTGCTCCTGGGACTCAGCAGCCGGGGGCGTTGGCTGCACATCTGGACACGCCGTGCCCGGCACAGCAGGAAGGGATCCATGGCAGCCTTGCTGCCCCGCTGCTGCTTTCACGCCCTGCAGGGCTGTTTCCCAGCCTGGCCTGGCTGCAGCTTCTGCCCAGCCTCTGCAGGAAGGCATTTGGCATCAGCTGGCAGACAGCCCCAATTGCACCACAGGCCATGCCCACCCTCAGATCCCCTGCAATTTCCTGGTGTCCAGGCAGATCAGATGTTGGGGCTGTTTGGGGAAGGAAGCAGCCTTGGGTTGTCCCAAAATCCTGGGTGTTTTCTGATGCTTGTGCATTCCTTTCACAAGTGATGCCTCCTGAAATTGTCACCTTCCCCATTCCCAGTCAGGAATGTTTTCATCTGATCCAGCTGTCTCTTTTGCATTCTCCAGAAATGAAAGAAGAGCCTGCGCAGAAAGAAGCATTTCCCGGAGGAAGCAGTGGTTGCATGCCAGCCTCAGCTCCAGGAAGGGAGGCCATGCCAGGCACAGGCACAGGAGGTAATTGCTGTGCCTCTGGGCCTGAGCCCTGCTGAGGCTTGAGCTGCCCTCTCTGCTGCTTGGCAGTGCGGGCACAGCCTGGACTAGAGCAGCACAGCCCAGGGGAATTATCCCGAGCAGGCTCAGGGCACTGAGCAGTCCTGCTGGGGTCCCTCCATGGGAGACATGTCCTGAAACCTGGCAGCGACTGCACGGGGTGCCCACGGTGGGGAAAGGACAGAGGGGGAGAGCAAGGCTGCAGTGTGTCCTGAGAGGGCCTGGCTGTTTGCCCTTGGGATCTGGGGGGTTTCCCCACAGAAGGAGGGCAGGAGGGACAGAGGGAGGGCAGGATGGATAGCTGTGGCACTGCCTGCTGCAGTTTTCCCCCATGCTTTAGGGAGGATTTCTTCTGTGTGTGAGGGGGAGAGTCCCAGGTCCCTGCACTGCTGCAGCCACCCCTCCCAGGGATGTTGCTGAGGGCAGGGAAAGAGTGTGGAGAGTGACCAGGAGCCAGCCCAGAGCTCCCCAGGCCCCTGGGCAGCTTTGGCCATGTCTATTCACATCTGGCTCCCATGGCCTTACCCGACTCCCTGGCAGTGCCCAGTTCCCTGTGGCAGAAAGAGATCCCAGCACACACTGGAAAATGTTCTCATCTGTGCTGCATTGTAGATGAGGGTGCTGGGAAGGCTTCTCCATCAGCTTGGATGAATAAAGTTTTGAAGCCCTTGGAGCCTCCTGCAGGTATGTTCTCAGTGTGCCACCAAGGAAGAATTGTAGACAAGCGGGCAGGCACCAGGTGACAGAAGCTTCTGTGGCTGTTGTGTTACAGATGTGTCTACAGGGAAGAATTCTCCAGCTTCTCCAGCTCCTACCTTGGATGCTGCACTCCAGCCCAGCACCCATCTCAGGGGTGAGTAGTGTGTCCCTGCTGACCCCACAGGCTGAACCCTGCTTTTCTGGGATCCATTCCTGGCAAATGGAAATATTTTTCTCTAAGGTACTCCAACAGGGAAAATCCAAGATACAACAGATAAGATATCCCTGGAACCATCCAAACAGATGAGGCAAGAGCTGAAGGAACCCCTGCAGACAAGAGAAGGTGGGTGCATTTCCCTCATGCTTCCCCTGGGAGTCAGCAGCCGGGGGCTTTGGCTGCACATCTGGACACGCCATGCCCGGCACAGTGGGAAGGGATCCATGGCAGCCTCGCTGCCCCACTGCTGCTTTCACGCCCTGCAGGGCTGTTTCCCAGCCTGGCCTGGCTGCAGCTTCTGCCCAGCCTCTGCCGGAAGTTATTGGGCATCAGCTGACAGGCCATGCCCAAACTGTAACACACCCTGAGATCCCCCACTATATCCAGCCCTGCAGATTAGGAAAAGGGTGGCTGTTTGGAGGTGGAAGTGCTCTCATCATGCCACTGTAACCTGGCCATTTTCCTGCTCCATAAATTTCACAAATATTCCCTCTGATGCCACCACCCAAGTGGGAAACAGCCCCATCTGATGCAGCTGTCTCCCTTCCTTTGTCAAGAGATGGACATAGTGCTTCAGTGGAAGGTGGTATTTCTTGAAGGAAGCACTCCATCTTCGGTGCCAGCCCCTGCTGCAGGAAGGAAGGCAAAGCCAGACACGGGCACAGGCACAGCAGGTAATTGCTGTGCCGGGCTCAGGCCTGGCCGGGGCTGTGTGGCAGCAGCTCTTCCCCCAGGGCCTGCCCTTGCCCGGCCTGGCAGCAGCCAAAGCTGGAGGTGCCTCGGCTTCCAGGCCTCTGGAGCTGGTTCAGAGCCCCGGGGAAACGGGACTGGTGCAGCAACGTCCCTGGCGCTGCAGCTGCTGCGGAGCTGGCCCTGAGTGCCCAGAGGCCCAAGGCACAGGAGCAGCCCCGAGCGGGAGCCCTGCCGCCAGCCCAGGGCCAGAGCCAGCCCTGGCACACAATGGAAACAGTTCTCATCTTGGTTTGCTTCCAGACTGGGATGCTGGGAAGGATTCTCCATTAGCCTGGCGCTCTGAAGTTGTGAAGCCCTCTGAGCATTCTTCAGGCATGTTCTCACTGTCCCACCAAGGCGTAATGTTTGACTGACTGGTAAGAACCAGGTGACAGAAGCTTCTGTGGCTGTTGTGTTACAGGCGTGTCTGCAGGGACGACCTCACCAACTCCTACCTTGGATGCTGCACAAAAGCCCAGCTCCCATGGCAGGGGTGAGTAGTGTGTCCCTGCTGACCCCTCAGGCTGAGCCCTGCTTTTGTGGGGTCCATTCCTGGGAAATGGAACTACTTTCTCTTAAGGTCCTCTGACAGGAAAGACCAAAGACATGGCAGGCAGGAAATTCCAGGACCCATTAGAAATCATGTGGCAAATGCTGAAGGAACGTCTGCAGAGAAGACAAGGTGGGTGCATTTCCCTCATGCTGCTCCTGGGAGTCAGCAGCCGGGGGCGTTGGCTGCACATCTGGACACGCCGTGCCCGGCACAGCAGGAAGGGATCCATGGCAGCCTTGCTGCCCCGCTGCTGCTTTCACGCCCTGCAGGGCTGTTTCCCAGCCAGGCCTGGCTGCAGCTTCTGCCCAGCCTCTGCAGGAAGGCATTTGGCATCAGCTGGCAGACAGCCCCAATTGCACCACAGGCCATGCCCACCCTCAGATCCCCTGCAATTTCCTGGTGTCCAGGCAGATCAGATGTTGGGGCTGTTTGGGGAAGGAAGCAGCCTTGGGTTGTCCCAAAATCCTGGGTGTTTTCTGATGCTTGTGCATTCCTTTCACAAGTGATGCCTCCTGAAATTGTCACCTTCCCCATTCCCAGTCAGGAATGTTTTCATCTGATCCAGCTGTCTCTTTTGCATTCTCCAGAAATGAAAGAAGAGCCTGCGCAGAAAGAAGCATTTCCCGGAGGAAGCAGTGGTTGCATGCCAGCCTCAGCTCCAGGAAGGGAGGCCATGCCAGGCACAGGCACAGGAGGTAATTGCTGTGCCTCTGGGCCTGAGCCCTGCTGAGGCTTGAGCTGCCCTCTCTGCTGCTTGGCAGTGCGGGCACAGCCTGGACTAGAGCAGCACAGCCCAGGGGAATTATCCCGAGCAGGCTCAGGGCACTGAGCAGTCCTGCTGGGGTCCCTCCATGGGAGACATGTCCTGAAACCTGGCAGCGACTGCACGGGGTGCCCACGGTGGGGAAAGGACAGAGGGGGAGAGCAAGGCTGCAGTGTGTCCTGAGAGGGCCTGGCTGTTTGCCCTTGGGATCTGGGGGGTTTCCCCACAGAAGGAGGGCAGGAGGGACAGAGGGAGGGCAGGATGGATAGCTGTGGCACTGCCTGCTGCAGTTTTCCCCCATGCTTTAGGGAGGATTTCTTCTGTGTGTGAGGGGGAGAGTCCCAGGTCCCTGCACTGCTGCAGCCACCCCTCCCAGGGATGTTGCTGAGGGCAGGGAAAGAGTGTGGAGAGTGACCAGGAGCCAGCCCAGAGCTCCCCAGGCCCCTGGGCAGCTTTGGCCATGTCTATTCACATCTGGCTCCCATGGCCTTACCCGACTCCCTGGCAGTGCCCAGTTCCCTGTGGCAGAAAGAGATCCCAGCACACACTGGAAAATGTTCTCATCTGTGCTGCATTGTAGATGAGGGTGCTGGGAAGGCTTCTCCATCAGCTTGGATGAATAAAGTTTTGAAGCCCTTGGAGCCTCCTGCAGGTATGTTCTCAGTGTGCCACCAAGGAAGAATTGTAGACAAGCGGGCAGGCACCAGGTGACAGAAGCTTCTGTGGCTGTTGTGTTACAGATGTGTCTACAGGGAAGAATTCTCCAGCTTCTCCAGCTCCTACCTTGGATGCTGCACTCCAGCCCAGCACCCATCTCAGGGGTGAGTAGTGTGTCCCTGCTGACCCCACAGGCTGAACCCTGCTTTTCTGGGATCCATTCCTGGCAAATGGAAATATTTTTCTCTAAGGTACTCCAACAGGGAAAATCCAAGATACAACAGATAAGATATCCCTGGAACCATCCAAACAGATGAGGCAAGAGCTGAAGGAACCCCTGCAGACAAGAGAAGGTGGGTGCATTTCCCTCATGCTTCCCCTGGGAGTCAGCAGCCGGGGGCTTTGGCTGCACATCTGGACACGCCATGCCCGGCACAGTGGGAAGGGATCCATGGCAGCCTCGCTGCCCCACTGCTGCTTTCACGCCCTGCAGGGCTGTTTCCCAGCCTGGCCTGGCTGCAGCTTCTGCCCAGCCTCTGCCGGAAGTTATTGGGCATCAGCTGACAGGCCATGCCCAAACTGTAACACACCCTGAGATCCCCCACTATATCCATCCCTGCAGATTAGGAAAAGGGTGGCTGTTTGGAGGTGGAAGTGCTCTCATCATGCCACTGTAACCTGGCCATTTTCCTGCTCCATAAATTTCACAAATATTCCCTCTGATGCCACCACCCAAGTGGGAAACAGCCCCATCTGATGCAGCTGTCTCCCTTCCTTTGTCAAGAGATGGACATAGTGCTTCAGTGGAAGGTGGTATTTCTTGAAGGAAGCACTCCATCTTCGGTGCCAGCCCCTGCTGCAGGAAGGAAGGCAAAGCCAGACACGGGCACAGGCACAGCAGGTAATTGCTGTGCCGGGCTCAGGCCTGGCCGGGGCTGTGTAGAAGCAGCTCTTCCCCCAGGGCCTGCCCTTGCCCGGCCCGGCAGCAGCCAAAGCTGGAGGCGCCTGGGCTTCCAGGCCTCTGGAGCTGGTTCAGAGCCCCGGGGAAACGGGACTGCTGCAGCAACGTCCCTGGCACTGCAGCTGCTGTGGAGCTGGCCCTGAGTGCCCAGAGGCCCAAGGCACAGGAGCAGCCCCGAGCGGGAGCCCTGCCGCCAGCCCAGGGCCAGAGCCAGCCCTGACACACAATGGAAACAGTTCTCATCTTGGTTTGCTTCCAGACTGGGATGCTGGGAAGGATTCTCCATTAGCCTGGCGCTCTGAAGTTGTGAAGCCCTCTGAGCATTCTGCAGGTATGTTCTCACTGTCCCACCAAGGCGTAATGTTTGACTGACTGGTAAGAACCAGGTGACAGAAGCTTCTGCGGCTGTTTTGTTACAGGCGTGTCTGCAGGGACGACCTCACCAACTCCTACCTTGGATGCTGCGCAAAAGGCCAGCTCCCATGGCAGGGGTGAGTAGTGTGTCCCTGCTGACCCCTCAGGCTGAGCCCTGCTTTTGTGGGGTCCATTCCTGGGAAATGGAACTACTTTCTGTTAAGGTCCTCTGACAGGAAAGACCAAAGACATGGCAGGCAGGAAATTCCAGGACCCATTAGAAATCATGTGGCAAATGCTGAAGGAATGTCTGCAGAGAAGACAAGGTGGGTGCATTTCCCTCATGCTGCTCCTGGGACTCAGCAGCCGGGGGCTTTGGCTGCACATCTGGACACGTCGTGCCCGGCAAAGCAGGAAGGGATCCATGGCAGCCTCGCTGCCCCGCTGCTGCTTTCATGCCCTGCAGGGCTGTTTCCCAGCCTGGTCTGGCTGCAGCTTCTGCCCAGCCTCTGCAGGAAGGCATTTGGCATCAGCTGGCAGACAGCCCCAATTGCACCACAGGCCATGCCCACCCTCAGATCCCCTGCAATTTCCTGGTGTCCAGGCAGATCAGATGTTGGGGCTGTTTGGGGAAGGAAGCAGCCTTGGGTTGTCCCAAAATCCTGGGTGTTTTCTGATGCTTGTGCATTCCTTTCACAAGTGATGCCTCCTGAAATTGTCCCCTTCCCCATTCCCAGTCAGGAATGTTTTCATCTGATGGAGCTGTCTCTTTTCCATTCTCCAGAAATGAAAGAAGAGCCTGCGCAGAAAGAAGCATTTCCCGGAGGAAGCAGTGGTTGCATGCCAGCCTCAGCTCCAGGAAGGGAGGCCATGCCAGGCACAGGCACAGGAGGTAATTGCTGTGCCTCTGGGCCTGAGCCCTGCTGAGGCTTGAGCTGCCCTCTCTGCTGTTTGGCAGTGCGGGCACAGCCTGGACTAGAGCAGCACAGCCCAGGGGAATTATCCCGAGCAGGCTCAGGGCACTGAGCAGTCCTGCTGGGGTCCCTCCATGGGAGACATGTCCTGAAACCTGGCAGCGACTGCACGGGGTGCCCAGGGTGGGGAAAGGACAGAGGGGGAGAGCAAGGCTCCAGTGTGTCCTGAGAGGGCCTGGCTGTTTGCCCTTGGGATCTGGGGGGTTTCCCCACAGAAGGAGGGCAGGAGGGACAGAGGGAGGGCAGGATGGATAGCTGTGGCACTGCCTGCTGCAGTTTTCCCCCATGCTTTAGGGAGGATTTCTTCTGTGTGTGAGGGGGAGAGTTCCAGGTCCCTGCACTGCTGCAGCCACCCCTCCTAGGGATGTTGCTGAGGGCAGGGAAAGAGTGTGGAGAGTGACCAGGAGCCAGCCCAGAGCTCCCCAGGCCCCTGGGCAGCTTTGGCCATGTCTATTCACATCTGGCTCCCATGGCCTTACCCGACTCCCTGGCAGTGCCCAGTTCCCTGTGGCAGAAAGAGATCCCAGCACACACTGGAAAATGTTCTCATCTGTGCTGCATTGTAGATGAGGGTGCTGAGAAGGCTTCTCCATCAGCTTGGATGAATAAAGTTTTGAAGCCCTTGGAGCCTCCTGCAGGTATGTTCTCAGTGTGCCACCAAGGAAGAATTGTAGACAAGCGGGCAGGCACCAGGTGACAGAAGCTTCTGTGGCTGTTGTGTTACAGATGTGTCTACAGGGAAGAATTCTCCAGCTTCTCCAGCTCCTACCTTGGATGCTGCACTCCAGCCCAGCACCCATCTCAGGGGTGAGTAGTGTGTCCCTGCTGACCCCACAGGCTGAACCCTGCTTTTCTGGGATCCATTCCTGGCAAATGGAAATATTTTTCTCTAAGGTACTCCAACAGGGAAAATCCAAGATACAACAGATAAGATATCCCTGGAACCATCCAAACAGATGAGGCAAGAGCTGAAGGAACCCCTGCAGACAAGAGAAGGTGGGTGCATTTCCCTCATGCTTCCCCTGGGAGTCAGCAGCCGGGGGCTTTGGCTGCACATCTGGACACGCCATGCCCGGCACAGTGGGAAGGGATCCATGGCAGCCTCGCTGCCCCACTGCTGCTTTCACGCCCTGCAGGGCTGTTTCCCAGCCTGGCCTGGCTGCAGCTTCTGCCCAGCCTCTGCCGGAAGTTATTGGGCATCAGCTGACAGGCCATGCCCAAACTGTAACACACCCTGAGATCCCCCACTATATCCAGCCCTGCAGATTAGGAAAAGGGTGGCTGTTTGGAGGTGGAAGTGCTCTCATCATGCCACTGTAACCTGGCCATTTTCCTGCTCCATAAATTTCACAAATATTACCTCTGATGCCACCACCCAAGTGGGAAACAGCCCCATCTGATGCAGCTGTCTCCCTTCCTTTGTCAAGAGATGGACATAGTGCTTCAGTGGAAGGTGGTATTTCTTGAAGGAAGCACTCCATCTTCGGTGCCAGCCCCTGCTGCAGGAAGGAAGGCGATGGCAGACACGGGCACAGGCACAGCAGGTAATTGCTGTGCCGGGCTCAGGCCTGGCCGGGGCTGTGTGGCAGCAGCTCTTCCCCCAGGGCCTGCCCTTGCCCGGCCCGGCAGCAGCCAAAGCTGGAGGCGCCTCGGCTTCCAGGCCTCTGGAGCTGGTTCAGAGCCCCGGGGAAACGGGACTGCTGCAGCAACGTCCCTGGCGCTGCAGCTGCTGCGGAGCTGGCCCTGAGTGCCCAGAGGCCCAAGGCACAGGAGCAGCCCCGAGCGGGAGCCCTGCCGCCAGCCCAGGGCCAGAGCCAGCCCTGGCACACAATGGAAACAGTTCTCATCTTGGTTTGCTTCCAGACTGGGATGCTGGGAAGGATTCTCCATTAGCCTGGCGCTCTGAAGTTGTGAAGCCCTCTGAGCATTCTGCAGGTATGTTCTCACTGTCCCACCAAGGCGTAATGTTTGACTGACTGGTAAGAACCAGGTGACAGAAGCTTCTGTGGCTGTTGTGTTACAGGCGTGTCTGCAGGGACGACCTCACCAACTCCTACCTTGGATGCTGCACAAAAGCCCAGCTCCCATGGCAGGGGTGAGTAGTGTGTCCCTGCTGACCCCTCAGGCTGAGCCCTGCTTTTGTGGGGTCCATTCCTGGGAAATGGAACTACTTTCTCTTAAGGTCCTCTGACAGGAAAGACCAAAGACATGGCAGGCAGGAAATTCCAGGACCCATTAGAAATCATGTGGCAAATGCTGAAGGAACGTCTGCAGAGAAGACAAGGTGGGTGCATTTCCCTCATGCTCATGCTGCTCCTGGGACTCAGCAGCCGGGGGCTTTGGCTGCACATCTGGACACGCCGTGCCCGGCACAGCAGGAAGGGATCCATGGCAGCCTTGCTGCCCCGCTGCTGCTTTCACGCCCTGCAGGGCTGTTTCCCAGCCTGGCCTGGCTGCAGCTTCTGCCCAGCCTCTGCAGGAAGGCATTTGGCATCAGCTGGCAGACAGCCCCAATTGCACCACAGGCCATGCCCACCCTCAGATCCCCTGCAATTTCCTGGTGTCCAGGCAGATCAGATGTTGGGGCTGTTTGGGGAAGGAAGCAGCCTTGGGTTGTCCCAAAATCCTGGGTGTTTTCTGATCCTTGTGCATTCCTTTCACAAGTGATGCCTCCTGATATTGTCCCCTTCCCCATTCCCAGTCAGGAATGTTTTCATCTGATCCAGCTGTCTCTTTTCCATTCTCCAGAAATGAAAGGAGAGCCTGCGCAGAAAGAAGCATTTCCCGGAGGAAGCAGTAGTTGCATGCCAGCCTCAGCTCCAGGAAGGGAGGCCATGCCAGGCACAGGCACAGGAGGTAATTGCTGTGCCTCTGGGCCTGAGCCCTGCTGAGGCTTGAGCTGCCCTCTCTGCTGTTTGGCAGTGCGGGCACAGCCTGGACTAGAGCAGCACAGCCCAGGGGAATTATCCCGAGCAGGCTCAGGGCACTGAGCAGTCCTGCTGGGGTCCCTCCATGGGAGACATGTCCTGAAACCTGGCAGCGACTGCACGGGGTGCCCACGGTGGGGAAAGGACAGAGGGGGAGAGCAAGGCTGCAGTGTGTCCTGAGAGGGCCTGGCTGTTTGCCCTTGGGATCTGGGGGGTTTCCCCACAGAAGGAGGGCAGGAGGGACAGAGGGAGGGCAGGATGGATAGCTGTGGCACTGCCTGCTGCAGTTTTCCCCCATGCTTTAGGGAGGATTTCTTCTGTGTGTGAGGGGGAGAGTCCCAGGTCCCTGCACTGCTGCAGCCACCCCTCCCAGGGATGTTGCTGAGGGCAGGGAAAGAGTGTGGAGAGTGACCAGGAGCCAGCCCAGAGCTCCCCAGGCTCCTGGGCAGCTTTGGCCATGTCTATTCACATCTGGCTCCCATGGCCTTACCCGACTCCCTGGCAGTGCCCAGTTCCCTGTGGCAGAAAGAGATCCCAGCACACACTGGAAAATGTTCTCATCTGTGCTGCATTGTAGATGAGGGTGCTGAGAAGGCTTCTCCATCAGCTTGGATGAATAAAGTTTTGAAGCCCTTGGAGCCTCCTGCAGGTATGTTCTCAGTGTGCCACCAAGGAAGAATTGTAGACAAGCTGGCAGGCACCAGGTGACAGAAGCTTCTGTGGCTGTTGTGTTACAGATGTGTCTACAGGGAAGAATTCTCCAGCTTCTCCAGCTCCTACCTTGGATGCTGCACTCCAGCCCAGCACCCATCTCAGGGGTGAGTAGTGTGTCCCTGCTGACCCCACAGGCTCAACCCTGCTTTTCTGGGATCCATTCCTGGCAAATGGAAATATTTTTCTCTAAGGTACTCCAACAGGGAAAATCCAAGATACAACAGATAAGATATCCCTGGAACCATCCAAACAGATGAGGCAAGAGCTGAAGGAACCCCTGCAGACAAGAGAAGGTGGGTGCATTTCCCTCATGCTTCCCCTGGGAGTCAGCAGCCGGGGGCTTTGGCTGCACATCTGGACACGCCATGCCCGGCACAGTGGGAAGGGATCCATGGCAGCCTCGCTGCCCCGCTGCTGCTTTCACGCCCTGCAGGGCTGTTTCCCAGCCTGGCCTGGCTGCAGCTTCTGCCCAGCCTCTGCAGGAAGGCATTTGGCATCAGCTGGCAGACAGCCCCAATTGCACCACAGGCCATGCCCACCCTCAGATCCCCTGCAATTTCCTGGTGTCCAGGCAGATCAGATGTTGGGGCTGTTTGGGGAAGGAAGCAGCCTTGGGTTGTCCCAAAATCCTGGGTGTTTTCTGATGCTTGTGCATTCCTTTCACAAGTGATGCCTCCTGATATTGTCCCCTTCCCCATTCCCAGTCAGGAATGTTTTCATCTGATCCAGCTGTCTCTTTTCCATTCTCCAGAAATGAAAGGAGAGCCTGCGCAGAAAGAAGCATTTCCCGGAAGAAGCAGTGGTTGCATGCCAGCCTCAGCTCCAGGAAGGGAGGCCATGCCAGGCACAGGCACAGGAGGTAATTGCTGTGCCTCTGGGCCTGAGCCCTGCTGAGGCTTGAGCTGCCCTCTCTGCTGTTTGGCAGTGTGGGCACAGCCTGGACTAGAGCAGCACAGCCCAGGGGAATTATCCCGAGCAGGCTCAGGGCACTGAGCAGTCCTGCTGGGGTCCCTCCATGGGAGACATGTCCTGAAACCTGGCAGCGACTGCACGGGGTGCCCACGGTGGGGAAAGGACAGAGGGGGAGAGCAAGGCTCCAGTGTGTCCTGAGAGGGCCTGGCTGTTTGCCCTTGGGATCTGGGGGGTTTCCCCACAGAAGGAGGGCAGGAGGGACAGAGGGAGGGCAGGATGGATAGCTGTGGCACTGCCTGCTGCAGTTTTCCCCCATGCTTTAGGGAGGATTTCTTCTGTGTGTGAGGGGGAGAGTTCCAGGTCCCTGCACTGCTGCAGCCACCCCTCCCAGGGATGTTGCTGAGGGCAGGGAAAGAGTGTGGAGAGTGACCAGGAGCCAGCCCAGAGCTCCCCAGGCCCCTGGGCAGCTTTGGCCATGTCTATTCACATCTGGCTCCCATGGCCTTACCCGACTCCCTGGCAGTGCCCAGTTCCCTGTGGCAGAAAGAGATCCCAGCACACACTGGAAAATGTTCTCATCTGTGCTGCATTGTAGATGAGGGTGCTGAGAAGGCTTCTCCATCAGCTTGGATGAATAAAGTTTTGAAGCCCTTGGAGCCTCCTGCAGGTATGTTCTCAGTGTGCCATCAAGGAAGAATTGTAGACAAGCGGGCAGGCACCAGGTGACAGAAGCTTCTGTGGCTGTTGTGTTACAGATGTGTCTACAGGGAGGACTTCTCCAGCTTCTCCAGCTGCTACCTTGGATGCTGCACTCAAGCCCAGCTCCCATCTCAGGGGTGAGTAGTGTGTCCCTGCTGACCCCACAGGCTGAACCCTGCTTTTCTGGGATCCATTCCTGGGAAATGGAAATATTTTTCTCTAAGGTACTCCAACAGGGAAAATCCAAGATACAACAGATAAGATATCCCTGGAACCATCCAAACAGATGAGGCAAGAGCTGAAGGAATGTCTGCAGAGAAGACAAGGTGGGTGCATTTCCCTCATGCTGCTCCTGGGAGTCAGCAGCCGGGGGCTTTGGCTGCACATCTGGACACGCCATGCCCGGCACAGCGGGAAGGGATCCATGGCAGCCTTGCTGCCCCGCTGCTGCATTCATGCCCTGCAGGGCTGTTTCCCAGCCTGGCCTGGCTGCAGCTTCTGCCCAGCCTCTGCCGGAAGTTATTTGGCATCAGCTGACAGGCCATGCCCAAACTGTAACACACCCTGAGATCCCCCACTATATCCAGCCCTGCAGATTAGGAAAAGGGTGGCTGTTTGGTGGTGGAAGTGCTCTCATCATGCCACTGTAACCTGGCCATTTTCCTGCTCCATAAATTTCACAAATATTACCTCTGATGCCACCACCCAAGTGGGAAACAGCTCCATCTGATGCAGCTGTCTCCCTTCCTTTGTCAAGAGATGGACATAGTGCTTCAGTGGAAGGTGGTATTTCTTGAAGGAAGCACTCCATCTTCGGTGCCAGCCCCTGCTGCAGGAAGGAAGGCAAAGCCAGACACGGGCACAGGCACAGCAGGTAATTGCTGTGCCGGGCTCAGGCCTGGCCGGGGCTGTGTGGCAGCAGCTCTTCCCCCAGGGCCTGCCCTTGCCCGGCCCGGCAGCAGCCAAAGCTGGAGGCGCCTCGGCTTCCAGGCCTCTGGAGCTGGTTCAGAGCCCCGGGGAAACGGGACTGGTGAGCAACGTCCCTGGCGCTGCAGCTGCTGCGGAGCTGGCCCTGAGTGCCCAGAGGCCCAAGGCACAGGAGCAGCCCCGAGCGGGAGCCCTGCCGCCAGCCCAGGGCCAGAGCCAGCCCTGGCACACAATGGAAACAGTTCTCATCTTGGTTTGCTTCCAGACTGGGATGCTGGGAAGGATTCTCCATTAGCCTGGCGCTCTGAAGTTGTGAAGCCCTCTGAGCATTCTGCAGGTATGTTCTCACTGTCCCACCAAGGCGTAATGTTTGACTGACTGGTAAGAACCAGGTGACAGAAGCTTCTGTGGCTGTTGTGTTACAGGCGTGTCTGCAGGGACGACCTCACCAACTCCTACCTTGGATGCTGCACAAAAGCCCAGCTCCCATCACAGGGGTGAGTAGTGTGTCCCTGCTGACCCCTCAGGCTGAGCCCTGCTTTTGTGGGGTCCATTCCTGGGAAATGGAACTACTTTCTCTTAAGGTCCTCTGACAGGAAAGACCAAAGACATGGCAGGCAGGAAATTCCAGGACCCATTAGAAATCATGTGGCAAATGCTGAAGGAACGTCTGCAGAGAAGACAAGGTGGGTGCATTTCCCTCATGCTCATGCTGCTCCTGGGACTCAGCAGCCGGGGGCTTTGGCTGCACATCTGGACACGCCGTGCCCGGCACAGCAGGAAGGGATCCATGGCAGCCTCGCTGCCCCGCTGCTGCTTTCAGGCCCTGCAGGGCTGTTTCCCAGCCTGGCCTGGCTGCAGCTTCTGCCCAGCCTCTGCAGGAAGGCATTTGGCATCAGCTGGCAGACAGCCCCAAATGCACCACAGGCCATGCCCACCCTCAGATCCCCTGCAATTTCCTGGTGTCCAGGCAGATCAGATGTTGGGGCTGTTTGGGGAAGGAAGCAGCCTTGGGTTGTCCCAAAATCCTGGGTGTTTTCTGATGCTTGTGCATTCCTTTCACAAGTGATGCCTCCTGATATTGTCCCCTTCCCCATTCCCAGTCAGGAATGTTTTCATCTGATCCAGCTGTCTCTTTTCCATTCTCCAGAAATGAAAGGAGAGCCTGCGGAGAAAGAAGCATTTCCCGGAGGAAGCAGTAGTTGCATGCCAGCCTCAGCTCCAGGAAGGGAGGCCATGCCAGGCACAGGCACAGGAGGTAATTGCTGTGCCTCTGGGCCTGAGCCCTGCTGAGGCTTGAGCTGCCCTCTCTGCTGTTTGGCAGTGCGGGCACAGCCTGGACTAGAGCAGCACAGCCCAGGGGAATTATCCCGAGCAGGCTCAGGGCACTGAGCAGTCCTGCTGGGGTCCCTCCATGGGAGACATGTCCTGAAACCTGGCAGCGACTGCACGGGGTGCCCACGGTGGGGAAAGGACAGAGGGGGAGAGCAAGGCTCCAGTGTGTCCTGAGAGGGCCTGGCTGTTTGCCCTTGGGATCTGGGGGGTTTCCCCACAGAAGGAGGGCAGGAGGGACAGAGGGAGGGCAGGATGGATAGCTGTGGCACTGCCTGCTGCAGTTTTCCCCCATGCTTTAGGGAGGATTTCTTCTGTGTGTGAGGGGGAGAGTCCCAGGTCCCTGCACTGCTGCAGCCACCCCTCCCAGGGATGTTGCTGAGGGCAGGGAAAGAGTGTGGAGAGTGACCAGGAGCCAGCCCAGAGCTCCCCAGGCCCCTGGGCAGCTTTGGCCATGTCTATTCACATCTGGCTCCCATGGCCTTACCCGACTCCCTGGCAGTGCCCAGTTCCCTGTGGCAGAAAGAGATCCCAGCACACACTGGAAAATGTTCTCATCTGTGCTGCATTGTAGATGAGGGTGCTGAGAAGGCTTCTCCATCAGCTTGGATGAATAAAGTTTTGAAGCCCTTGGAGCCTCCTGCAGGTATGTTCTCAGTGTGCCATCAAGGAAGAATTGTAGACAAGCGGGCAGGCACCAGGTGACAGAAGCTTCTGTGGCTGTTGTGTTACAGATGTGTCTACAGGGAGGACTTCTCCAGCTTCTCCAGCTGCTACCTTGGATGCTGCACTCAAGCCCAGCTCCCATCTCAGGGGTGAGTAGTGTGTCCCTGCTGACCCCACAGGCTGAACCCTGCTTTTCTGGGATCCATTCCTGGCAAATGGAAATATTTTTCTCTAAGGTACTCCAACAGGGAAAATCCAAGATACAACAGATAAGATATCCCTGGAACCATCCAAACAGATGAGGCAAGAGCTGAAGGAATGTCTGCAGAGAAGACAAGGTGGGTGCATTTCCCTCATGCTGCTCCTGGGAGTCAGCAGCCGGGGGCTTTGGCTGCACATCTGGACACGCCGTGCCCGGCACAGCGGGAAGGGATCCATGGCAGCCTTGCTGCCCCGCTGCTGCATTCATGCCCTGCAGGGCTGTTTCCCAGCCTGGCCTGGCTGCAGCTTCTGCCCAGCCTCTGCCGGAAGTTATTTGGCATCAGCTGACAGGCCATGCCCAAACTGTAACACACCCTGAGATCCCCCACTATATCCAGCCCTGCAGATTAGGAAAAGGGTGGCTGTTTGGTGGTGGAAGTGCTCTCATCATGCCACTGTAACCTGGCCATTTTCCTGCTCCATAAATTTCACAAATATTACCTCTGATGCCACCACCCAAGTGGGAAACAGCTCCATCTGATGCAGCTGTCTCCCTTCCTTTGTCAAGAGATGGACATAGTGCTTCAGTGGAAGGTGGTATTTCTTGAAGGAAGCACTCCATCTTCGGTGCGAGCCCCTGCTGCAGGAAGGAAGGCAAAGCCAGACACGGGCACAGGCACAGCAGGTAATTGCTGTGCCGGGCTCAGGCCTGGCCGGGGCTGTGTGGCAGCAGCTCTTCCCCCAGGGCCTGCCCTTGCCCGGCCCGGCAGCAGCCAAAGCTGGAGGCGCCTGGGCTTCCAGGCCTCTGGAGCTGGTTCAGAGCCCCGGGGAAACGGGACTGCTGCAGCAACGTCCCTGGCGCTGCAGCTGCTGCGGAGCTGGCCCTGAGTGCCCAGAGGCCCAAGGCACAGGAGCAGCCCCGAGCGGGAGCCCTGCCGCCAGCCCAGGGCCAGAGCCAGCCCTGGCACACAATGGAAACAGTTCTCATCTTGGTTTGCTTCCAGACTGGGATGCTGGGAAGGATTCTCCATTAGCCTGGCGCTCTGAAGTTGTGAAGCCCTCTGAGCATTCTGCAGGTATGTTCTCACTGTCCCACCAAGGCGTAATGTTTGACTGACTGGTAAGAACCAGGTGACAGAAGCTTCTGTGGCTGTTGTGTTACAGGCGTGTCTGCAGGGACGACCTCACCAACTCCTACCTTGGATGCTGCACAAAAGGCCAGCTCCCATGGCAGGGGTGAGTAGTGTGTCCCTGCTGACCCCTCAGGCTGAGCCCTGCTTTTGTGGGGTCCATTCCTGGGAAATGGAACTACTTTCTCTTAAGGTCCTCTGACAGGAAAGACCAAAGACATGGCAGGCAGGAAATTCCAGGACCCATTAGAAATCATGTGGCAAATGCTGAAGGAACGTCTGCAGAGAAGACAAGGTGGGTGCATTTCCCTCATGCTCATGCTGCTCCTGGGACTCAGCAGCCGGGGGCTTTGGCTGCACATCTGGACACGCCGTGCCCGGCACAGGGGGAAGGGATCCATGGCAGCCTCGCTGCCCCGCTGCTGCTTTCACGCCCTGCAGGGCTGTTTCCCAACCTGGCTTGGCTGCAGCTTCTGCCCAGCCTCTGCAGGATGGAATTTGGCATTAGCTGATAGGGTGCCCCAACTGTACTGTGGGCCTGAGATCCCCTGCCATTTCCCAGTCTCTGAGAAGATCAGGAGGTGCAGCTGTTTTCTCAAGGGAATGCACTGTCCCAGCCCCAATTACCTGGGATTTTTCCTGATCTTTACCTGTGACTTTGACAAGCATTGCCTCATGAAGATGACACATCCCCAGTGGGGAATGTTTCCATTTGATCCAGTTGTCCCTTTTTTCCTTTTTCAAGTGATGGACCAAAAGGCTGTGCAGAAGGAGGAACACCCAGGGAGAAGCAGTGGCTCATTGGCAGCCCCTGCAGCAGAAAGGAAGGCGATGCCAGACACGGGCACAGGCACAGCAGGTAATTGCTGTGCCAGGCTCAGCCCTGGCCGGGGCTGTGTGGCAGCAGCTCTTCCCCCAGGGCCTGGCCTTGCCCGGCCCGGCAGCAGCCAAAGCTGGAGGCGCCTCGGCTTCCAGGCCTCTGGAGCTGGTTCAGAGCCCCGGGGAAACGGGACTGCTGCAGCAACGTCCCTGGCGCTGCAGCTGCTGCGGAGCTGGCCCTGAGTGCCCAGAGGCCCAAGGCACAGGAGCAGCCCCGAGCGGGAGCCCTGCCGCCAGCCCAGGGCCAGAGCCAGCCCTGGCTCCCGACTGGGCAGGGGCTGTGCTGGGTCCTGACAGGGCCTGAGCCTGTCCCCTGGGGCTGGGGGAGCTGTCACGGGGCAGGGAGTGTCAGGGCTGGCAGTGGCTGCTCAGGGATGGCTTTGGCCCGTGTCCCTGGCAGCAGCCACTGCCCAAGCAGCTGCGCTGCCCCCGGGCTCTCCTCCCGGCCTGCTGGGCTTTGTTGGCTGGCGCAGCCTGTGCCAAGCGCCGGCAAGGCGCCTGCAGGCCCCAGCTCTGGGGGAAACAGAGAACGTCCTGCCCGTATTCACCATGCTGCCAGCTCAGCAGTGCAGCACAGCACGGGCTCACGCTCCCCATTGCTCCCACAGATGCAGCCGGCACCACAAGACCTGTTCCCAATGCCCAGGATGGTCTTGGAAGGGGTTTCTGTCAGGGAACAGGCTGCTGGCTAGGGTTACTGGCCGGCGTGCTTTGTTTGGAGCTTGTTTTCATGTTGTGCTGCTTTGGAATCGGGTATTCCTGGAACAGAAAACGGTGAGTGTTTTGTTGCTCTCCCCCTCCAACAGCTTCTTTTGAAAGTCTAACGTGGACAGGGAACATTCCTATTGAGACTGCAGTGGAGTTGTGGCCAGTCCATGATTTTCCAAATGACTCTGCTGAGGGTTCTGTTGCTGCCCAGTGCTTCCATTGGCCTCTCAATTGCTGGGCCTTGTCCTGGGGGCCCCACTGGGGCTGCAGCCAGTGCTGGCTCCCACTGAGGCTGCCTGGCCAAGAGCAGCCCCAGGGGCACGGGGCAGAGGCAGAGGGAGGTGGGGAGGAGAAAGAGCAGGGCCGAGGTTGCCCTTGAAAGGCAGAGGCGCTCTGGGGCCCGCTCCTGGCCAGGGACCCTGCCCAGAGCCGTGCCCTGCTGGCCGGGGCCTTGAGGGGCAGCTGTCCAGCTGATCCCAGCTGTGCCAGCAGCTCCAGCCGTGCTGGGGAGCCTTGCCAGCTCTGGGCCCTGCTGTGCACGAGGGTCCCTGTGTGCCACTGGCAGCTGGGGCCTCAGCCACCTCCTCTCTGCACAGGAGCACCTCGGGACAGGAGTTGGAAGACGGTGGCTGCACCTCACACCAGACAGCGTGAGCAGCTCCTCCAGCAGCAGGAACGGCCTGGACAGCCCTCTCAAGTCTTCTGTGAAGAGGACCCCAGAACAACCGTCTACGACGAAGCCTCTTATTGCCCCCTAGATCCGACTGCCACCTGCTCTCCCCATGGGCCTCCCCAAGATGCCTTCATTCCTTTTTTTATCTCCGTCTGTCCCATCCCAGCCAACCCGAGTTCCTCTAGAGACCCCAGGACCAGCCCAGAACCTTCCAGCCCCTCCTGAGACCAACACATCCCTTCCTCTGCCCCTGAGCCCCCTGGCCTTGCCCTCTAAGCAGCACTGAAGGTGACACCCCACCCTCCCCCCCCCCCCCGCTTGCAGAGTAGGCAATGGCCCATTCCTCTGTTGAAATAAAGAGAAGGATCTGTGTTGTGGTTTGAAAGCAAAACCAGTGAGAGACTCCAAGTTAGAAATACAATTTATTAGGAAAAGGGAAAAAAAACCACCAAAATACATGCAATAATACAAAAGAAAAACCACTGACAGGCTCAGAATACAGCCTGACACCCTGCTAGTTAGGGTGGTGGTAGCAGTCCAGCTGAAATGGCCTTGTGGAAGTGGTGATCCTGTAGAAACAATCTGGTAGCTCTCATCCTCTGGAAAAGCAGTGGGTAAGGGCGGCGGTTCCTCTGGGAATCCAGTGGAAAGACTGCTTGTTGTGTTCCAAAACCCAGATTATATCCAGCTGGGGATGCTTAGCTCCTCCCCCATGGGCAGAGCATCTCACAGTGGGCTGATATCATTCTGCCTCATGCTGTGGGTCCTTGATTAGCCATTAAACAGAAATGGCTCTGGGAGGGAGTTCTCTCTGAGTCATGTGGCAAGACATTGATGGGCCCATTAACAGGAGATGAGGAAGAAACAATGCCCCTCCTGGTTTCAGTAGCTCTTGAGGATGGCATTAGAATACATCAGTGTCCAGGTGGCAGCAGCAGCAAAGCCCACCCAGCACCAGCACTGACTGAGCTCCATGCCCAGGAGGAGCTGTGGATGCCCACGGTGTGGGCAGGCAGAAGCCAGGCAGGGGCTGCTGTTGAAATGGAGGTTTTGGGCCGCTCACAGGCTCAACACAGTTGGCTGTGATTGGTCATCAAGTGAAAACAATCCACATGGACCAATGGAAGATGCACCTGTTGCATTCCACAGCAGCAGACAGTTATTGTTTACATTTCTTTCCTGAGGCCCTCAGCTCCTCAGGAGGGGAAAAATCCCAGGAAAGGATTTTTAATAAAATATCATAGCTACAGATAACTGTTTTACTCATAACACCAGGAGAAGACCAGGGAATGCAGGTAGCCTAGACTAAGGAGCTCCTCTGTCTCCAAGCTGATCCAAACCAACAGACCTACTCAGATAAGCACCAGGGGACCACAGTGCATGCACAAAGGAGAAAAGTTCAAAAGTTCAGTCATGAGGAAGACCACAGCCTTCGACCTCAGAGACCACCAAAGACCCCAGTGTGACCACCACAGGAAACAACGTGTGCCCAGAAGGCCGTGGATCTAATCGCCATGTGAGGGGAGGACAGGCAGGGCCAGGGGTTGAATGTGCATGGCGAGATTGTGTAAGGTATTGCATATGGAACATGTTTGTGAACAAAGATGTGGCTCGGACCAGGGCTCGGGGCACAAGTTTTCACGAGAGCCATCTCGCTTGTGCCAGGCCCTGACACGCATACCCACTTCACAACTACATCAGGTTGTGGAGTGCCGCTATAGGACATGAAATAAAACAACGCAGACACGCATCTCTCCAAGGTAAAAAAGAAGGCAGTTGAATTTCTGACTCCAACATTTACAGATTTCCAAAAGTGAGAGTGGATTGGAGGGTGAAAGTGCCACCTCTCCAATGACACTGGACAAACCAACAGTCCATCAAATTTCTCCTCTGCAGAAAAGAATGCAAAACAATAAGTTATTTACATAAAGTGTTTGGGAAAGTTTGCTACAAGAATGTAAACATCAGAAGGCTTAGAAGAACATTAAAAACCAGGGCGACAGTGGAGTCTATTTATTCTGCAGATGGCTTCACTGTGACCAGCGGTGGGGCCCCGAGGGGATTCAGCTGTCCTTTTTCCTTTCTGCAGACATGGAAGGAGAGCCTGTGCTGAAGGCTGAGTTTCCCGGAGGAAGCAGTGGCTCCATGGCAGCCTCTGCCCCAGAAAGGGAGGCGCTGCCAGGCACAGGCCCAGGAGGTAATTGCTGTGCCTCTGGGCCTGAGCCCTGCTAAGGCTTCAGCTGCCCTCTCTGCTGCTTGGCAGTGCGGGCACACAGCATTACCTGACCCCCTTGCAGTGCTCGGTTCCCTATACAAGGGGATCCCAGCACAGCATGGAACAGTTCCCATCTGTGCTCCTTTCTAGATTGGGAACGTGACTTGCATCACTGGGAAACACTGTTAAAGCACAGTTTAAGAATGTTGGAGCTTGGTGATGGTAGGTTTTCAGCAACTCTTTGCTAACAGAGCAATCATTGTCCAAGTGTAATCATTGTCCAGAGTAATATTCCTCTGTCATTTCCCTTGAGATCGTCTGAAGTTTGATGAATTGTGGAAATCCTGGCCTCCAAATTTCTACTCTTGTACCTAACAGTGATCCCACAGGATGGCTGTCAGTGGGAGGAAGGAGCATTTAGCTGTCCATCTTCCTCCCGTGGGCAATGCCAGTCTGTCCTTCCATGTGCTCTGTGCAGCCAGGGAGAAGGCCAGAGAGGGAAGGGGCCGGGCCCAGGGCTGTGCCCCAGGGCTGAGCCTTTGGCAGCTCCTTTGCCAGCCCTGGGGAGCCTGAGCTGCTCCTGCTGCCACTGCCAAGCCCTGGCCCTGCCCGGGGCTGGCTTTAGAGCTGCTGGCAGCTCCAGGGAGTCCTTTCTGCCCCCACAGCCCTGCAAGGGGCCCCTTCCATCCCAGTGTGGGGCCATTGCAGGCACGAGGTCCCCCTGCTCCTGAGTGGGAGGCAGAGCTGAAGGAGTGCCTTGGAGGGCACCAGTCACCCAAGTGCCCTCAATTGCACTCGGGCCTGAGGGAGAACCTTCAGCAGTGTCACAGCAGCTTTTCTGTCCTGCCGTTCTTTGCAGCTAACCCGGTTGGTGAAAGTGATCTGGCTTCCCAACCCATGTTCAGGATTGGACCTCTGGGAGATGCTGAGGGTAGGTCAAGGCCTTTCCCCTGGAAGAGCTGCCAGCTCAAGAGCCCAAAGCTTGGACAAGGAGGCAGCGCTGTAGGTGCCAGCACAGAACCATGCACGTGTGTCCTCTTGCCCTGCACGATCCCCTCATGATTTCTGCTCAGCCCTGGCAGCTGTCTGGGGAAGGGAGGGCCCTGGCCCTGCCACAAAAGCCCAGATACTTTGTAAATCTTTTCCCAATTTTTGATAAGCATGCTGCCCTGAAGATGCCAGCAAAGGAATGGGGAATTGTTCCATCTGATCCAACTGTCCTTTTTTGTTTCTCAAGTGATGGACCAAAAGGCAGGGCTGAAGGAGGTGTTTCCCCAAGGAAGCAGTGGCTCATTGGCAGCCCCTGCAGCAGGGAGGAAGGCGATGCCAGACACGGGCACAGGCACAGCAGGTAATTGCTGAGCCGGGCTCAGCCCTGGCCGGGACTGTGTGGCAGCAGCTCTTCCCCCAGGGCCTGCCCTTGCCCGGCCCGGCAGCAGCCAAAGCTGGAGGCGCCTCGGCTTCCAGGCCTCTGGAGCTGGTTCAGAGCCCCAGGGAAACGGGACTGGTGCAGCAACGTCCCTGGCGCTGCAGCTGCTGCGGAGCTGGCCCTGAGTGCCCAGAGGCCCAAGGCACAGGAGCAGCCCCGAGCGGGAGCCCTGCCGCCAGCCCAGGGCCAGAGCCAGCCCTGGCTTCCGACTGGGCAGGGGCTGCGCTGGGTCCTGACAGGGCCTGAGCCTGTCCCCTGGGGCTGGGGGAGCTGTCACGGGGCAGGGAGGGCCAGGGCTGGCAGTGGCTGCTCAGGGATGGCTTTGGCCCGTGGCCCTGGCAGCAGCCACTGCCCAAGCAGCTGCGCTGCCCCCGGGCTCTCCTCCCGGCCTGCTGGGCTTTGTTGGCTGGCACAGCCTGTGCCAATGGCCGGCAAGGTGCCTGCAGGCCCCAGCTCTGGGGGAAACAGAGGACGTCCTGCCCGTATCCAGCGTGCTGCCAGCTCAGCAGTGCAGCACAGCACGGGCTCACGCTCCCCATCGCTCCCACAGATGCAGCTGACCCCACAACACGTGTTCCTGATGCCTAGAAAGGCCTCGGAAGGGTCTTCTATATGGGAACAGGCTGCTGGGCAGGGGTAATGGCAGGCCTGCTTTTTTTGGACCTTATTCTCATGTTGTGCTGTGTCAAAATCTGGTGTAACTGGAAGAAGAAATGGTGAGTGGTCATCTTTCCCTGAAAGAGCTTCTTTTGAAAGTCTAATGTAGACAGGAACCATTCCCACTGAGGCTGCATTGGACCTGTGGCCAGTCCATGGTTCTCCAAACAACTCTGTTGAGGGTTCTGCTGCTGCCCAGTGCTTCCATTGGCCTCTCAATTGCTGGGCCTTGTCCTGGGGGCCCCGCTGGAGCTGCAGCCAGAGCTGGCTCCCACTGAGGCTGCCTGGTCAAGAGCAGCCCCAGGGGCACGGGGCAGAGGCAGAGGGAGGTGGGGAGGAGAAAGAGCAGGGCCGAGATTGCCCTTGAAAGGCAGAGGCGCTCTGGGGCCCGCTCCTGGCCAGGCACCCTGCCCAGAGCCGTGCCCTGCTGGCCGGGGCCTTGAGGGGCAGCTGTCCAGCTGGGCCCAGCTGTGCCAGCAGCTCCAGCCGTGCTGGGGAGCCTTGCCAGCTCTGGGCCCTGCTGTGCACGAGGGTCCCTGTGTGCCACTGGCAGCTGGGGCCTCAGCCACCTCCTCTCTCCACAGGCATCACATTGAAGAAAAACTGAAAGCTGCTGGCTGGTCACGAGATCTTTACTGCTGGAAGAGCAACAGCAGCATCTCCGACTTGGACGAGTTTTCGTTTTAGCACCTCCAATCTCTACGGTGACTCGAGGTCGCCTCCTTCCAGGGCTGAAGGCGAAAGTCCCCAGGAAAGGCTGTGGGAAGTTCTCAAGTGAAGACTGACTGAGAGCTTCCAAAATCAGCTTCAAAATTTTCAAAGTAGTTTTGGAATCTGGAGAAGACAACCTTATTTTCTATTAGCTTTTAATTTTTAGAAATATTTAGAAATAGTTTTTGTAGAGACAAATCCCCCAATGTTTCTTCCCCATTTCCACAATATGTCTGTGTTTTTGAAAGTAGTTTTATAGTTCTGGAAAGGTTTTTTGCACTAATACAATAAAAATAAAATAAAATGGCATTTCAGTGGTAATCTTTACTCTGCAAAGAACTAAGACACCCTAAGACACCCAGCCTGCTGCAGAGGCAAAGATCTTTTCCCACGGGAAGTTTGTACCTCGTCACAACCAAGTCACGTAAAACATTTCCCAGATATTTCCTGGGATTCTTGACCAGCTCACCTCTTAGGCTTCAGAGGCAAACTTTGAGCACAGTGGGAATCTCTGCAAGTCACCATCTTTGTTTGCTTCTGCAAGAACTGCCTCAGTTCCAGAGCAGGGGCTTCACTCAGCTTCCTGCTGCCCCCGGGCTCTCCTCCCGGCCTGCTGGGCTTTGTTGGCTGGCACAGCCTGTGCCAAGGGCCGGCAAGGTGCCTGCAGGCCCCAGCTCTGGGGGAAACAGAGAACGTCCTGCCCGTATCCACCGTGCTGCCAGCTCAGCAGTGCAGCACAGCACGGGCTCACGGTCCCCATCGCTCCCACAGATGCAGCCGGCACCACAACACGTGTTCCCGATGCCCAGAAGGGAATTGGTTTCTGCCAGGGAACACACTGCTGGCTAGAGTTAATGCCAAGCCTGGCTTTTCTATGGCATGCAGGGCATTGGGGGACCCCTGTAAGGATGGCACTTGGCCGGGGTCCCTCATGAGGCACACCAGCTGGAGGGGGTGTTTTGTAGGTGTTGGGTTTTGCAGGAAGGCATGCAGGGCTTTGCGTCCTTTGTAAGTGGTGCATGGGGCTGGGGTTCCTCGTAAGGTTCTCAGGGGATTTGAGATCTCTTCTGTGGCATACAGGGGACTGGAGACATCTGTAAGGCTGCCAGGGGCATGAGTACCTCGTGATTAACGTGGTGGTTTAGTGCTTGCCATCAAGGACTGGAGAGGAGCTGAGTCCTTCCTAAGGTGGGCAGGAGGCTGGGCTCTTTTGTGAGGCACACAAGGCTGCCCTGGGGTCTCTGCATTGGTGAGCACGGATTCCCTGTGAGGCACACAGGGATATTTTGGGGTCTCTGCTGAGGGGTGCAGGGATCCCTCAGGAGGCACAAAGGAGTCTTGATGGTCTCTACTAAGGTGTGCAGGGATCCCTGATGAGATGTGCAGCGGGGTTTTTCAGTCTCCTCAGCGCAGCAAAGGGCCACTCTGGGTGGAGGCTGTGCAAAGTGGGCAGAAAGCTTCCTGCCAAGTCTTCTGGCTGGCGGGCGAGTGGAGCCCATCCTTGGGGGTCGGGCGGGGCCTCTGGAGCCGCCGCGCCCTTGTCGGGCAGGTCCCGGCCCCGGCGGGGAAGGGCCGCGGCCCCGGGCTCCGGCGGCGCTGCCGAGCAGCAGCAGAGGCACAACAAGGGCCCCGCTCCGGCCTGGCCCTGTGCTGCAGCCGAGCACAGCGACAGCCACGGCCGCTCCCTGTGCCACAGGCAGCACCGGGGCTGCAGCTGAGGCCGTGCCTGCTCCCGCTGAGGAAGGAGCTCCTTGCAATGCCCACTTCCCTAAAGCACGTGGGCAAGCCAGCACGGCATGGAGACGCTTCTGAACTGTGCTCCCATGGACACTAGGATCGAGAGATGGATTGACTGGAAGTCCTGGTCCGTCACTGTGTGAAGATCATGCTGGATGCTGGAGGCAACTTCTCCATGTCCCTTTGCTGACAGAACAACCACGGATTAGCAATTGTGGCCAAGAGCAGCCCCAGGGGCACAGGGCAGAGGCAGAGGGAGGTGGGGAGGAGAAAGAGCAGGGCCGAGGTTGCCCTTGAAAGGCAGAGGCACTCTGGGACCCACTCCTGGCCAGGGACCCTGCCCAGAGCCGTGCCCTGCTGGCCGGGGCCTTGAGGGGCAGCTGTCCAGCTGGGCCCAGCTGTGCCAGCAGCTCCAGCCGTGCTGGGGAGCCTTGCCAGCTCTGGGCCCTGCTGTGCACGAGGGTCCCTGTGTGCCACTGGCAGCTGGGGCCTCAGCCACCTCCTCTCTCCACAGGATCACCTCGGGACAGGAGTTGGAAGACGGTGGCTGCACCTCACACCCAGACAGCGTGAGCAGCTCCTCCAGCAGCAGGAACGGCCCGGACAGCCCTCTCAAGTCTTCTGTGAAGAGGACCCCAGAACAACCAACTTCAAGGGAACCTCCTTTTACCCTGTAGATCCCACTGCCACCTGCTCTCCCCATGGGCCTCCCCAAGCTGCCTTCATCCCTTTTGTTATCTCCATCTGTCCCATCCCAGCCAACCAGAGTTCCTCTAGAGACCCCAGGACCAGCCCAGAACCCTCCAGCCCCTCCTGAGACCAACACATCCCTCCCTCTGCCCCTGAGCCCCCTGGCCTTGCCCTCTAAGTAACACTGAAGGCGACACCCCACCCCACCACCCCACCCCCCCCGCTTGCAGGGTAGGCAATGGCCCATTCCTCTGTTCAAATAAAGAGATGGATCTGTGTTCTGGTTTGAAAGCAAAACCAGTGAGGGACTCCAAGTCAGAAATACAATTTTTTTGGAAAAGGGGAAAAAAACCCTCAAAACACATGCAATAATACAAAAGAAAAACTACTGACAGGGTCAGAATACAGCCTGACACCCTGCTAGTTGGGGTGGTGGTAGCAGTCCAGATGAAATTGACTTGTGGAAGTGGTGATCCTGTAGAAACAATCTGGTAGCTCTCATCCTCTGGAAAAGCAGTGGGTAAGGGCGGCGGTTCCTCTGGGAATCCAGTGGAAAGACTGCTTGTTGTGTCCCAAAACCCAGATTATATCCAGCTGGGGATGCTTAGCTCCTCCCCCATGGGCAGAGCATCTCACAGTGGGCTGATATCATTCTGCCTCATGCTGTGGGTCCTTGATTAGCCATGAAACAGAAATGGCTCTGGGAGGGAGTTATCTCTGAGTCATGTGGCAAGACATTGATGGGCCCATTAACAGGAGATAAGGAAGAAACAATGCCCCTCCTGGTTTCAGCAGCTCTTCAGGATGGGATTAGAACACATTTTTATATGGTAACCTAGGACATAATCCACCCCCTATTCTATTACCATCTATACCCAAACTAATATCCTCTTACTATATTTATGTGTATATATATTTATATATATATATATATATATATATATATATATATATATGCATAATATAAAATGAAACTTTACACACAATTGTCGCTTAAAATTAGGTTAGATTTTCTCATGGTACATAACGGCTTTCCCCATCCTTCTGCATTACCCAGCCAGTGCAACCAGGTCCTTGAGCAAAAAAATCGCACAGATGGGTTTGGCCCTGCTTGCAGTGGGATTAATCCAAACAGTCTTTCCTAAAATACCTTTCATGTGTATCACAGGAACTTTGTCTCCATCCCCTGTGTGCAGGGGTTCAGACTGGGCAGCACCAAGATTGATAGGTCCTCAGGTGTTGACCATCCAGATGGCTTTTGCTAAGTTCAGTTCCCAGTTCCTGAAGGTTCCTCCACCAAGTGCCTTCAGGATAGTCTTAAGTATTCCTTTGCATGGTTCAACTTTCCCGGCAGCTCGTGCATGTTAGGGAATATGATATGTCCTTTCAATACCATCTTCTCTGGCCCAGGGGTTGATAAGCCTTTTCTTGAAATGAATTCCATTGTCTGACCTAATTCTCTCAGGGGTGCCTTGTCTCCACAGGATTTGCTTTTCTAGGCCCAAGATGGTGTTCCAGGCAGTAGCATGAGGCACAGGGTAGGTTTCCAACCACTCTGTGGTAGGTTCTACCATGGTCAGCATGTAGCGCTTGCCTTGGCGGGTTTGGGGAAGCGTGATGAGGTCAGTTTGCCAGGCTTCCCCATACCTGTACTTCAACCATCGCCCACCGTACCACAGAGGCTTCACCCACTTGGCCTGTTTGATTGCAGCGCAGCTCTCGCAGTTGTGGATGACCTGTGAGATGTTGTCCATAGCAAGGCCCACCCCTCAGTCACGGGCCCATCGCTATGTTGCATCTCTCCCCTGACGACCAGAGGCACCGTGGGCCCAACGAGAGAGCTAGGAATGATTCTCCCTTGTGCTGCCAGTCTAGATCCACCTGTGATACTTTCACCTTGGCAGCTTGGTCCACCTGTTTGTTGTTGTGATGCTCTTCATTAGCCCGACTCTCGGGTACATGCACATCCACATGTCGAATCTCACGGTCAGCCTCTCTACTCGGGTGGCAATGTCCTGCCAAATCTTGGTGGCCCAGATGGGTTTCCCTCTGCGCTGCCAGTTGGCCTTTTTCCAGCAATGCAGCCATCCCCACAGAGCATTAGCTGCCATCCATGAATCGGCGTAGAGATAGAGCCTCGGCCATTTCTCTCGTTTGGCAATAGCCAAAGCCAGCTGGACGGCTTTAAGCTCTGCAACCTGACTCGATCCAGCTTGTCTCTCAGTAGCTTGTGCAACTTGTCCTGTGGGGTTCCATGCTGCAGCTTTCCATTTCCGGTTAGTGCCTATAATTCAGCAGGAACCATTAGAGAAGAGGGCATATTGTCTGTCAGGCTCCGGTAGCTCACTATATGGTGGGGCTTCCTTGGCACGTGCCACTTGCTCCTCTTCTTCTTCAGAAGACAATCCAAAAGTCTCCCCTTCAGACCAGTTTGATAGAATTTCCCGAATGCCAGCCGTCCAGCTGGACGGCTTTAAGCTCTGCAACCTGACTCGATCCAGCTTGTCTCTCAGTAGCTTGTGCAACTTGTCCTGTGGGGTTCCATGCTGCAGCTTTCCATTTCCGGTTAGTGCCTATAATTCAGCAGGAACCATTAGAGAAGAGGGCATATTGTCTGTCAGGCTCCGGTAGCTCACTATATGGTGGGGCTTCCTTGGCACGTGCCACTTGCTCCTCTTCTTCTTCAGAAGACAATCCAAAAGTCTCCCCTTCAGACCAGTTTGATAGAATTTCCCGAATGCCAGGGCCATTCGGATTTCCAATCTGGGTGCACTGCGTGATGAGGGCAATCCATTTGCTCCATGTGGTGTCGGTGGCGTGATGTGTGGAAGGAACATTTCCTTTAAACATCCAGCCCAGCACTGGTAGCTGGGGTGCCAGAAGCAGCTGCGTTTTGGTGCCAGTTACTTCTGAGGCAGCTTGAACTCCTTCATAGGCAGCCAAGATTTCCTTCTCTCTGGGAATGTAGTTTGCTTCAGAGCCTTCATAGCTCCATCTCCAGAATCCTAGTGGTCAGCCTTGAGTCTCACCAGGCACCTCTACCAAAGACTCCAGGACAAACCATGGTTCCCAGCTGCAGAGTAGAGCACATTCTTCACCTCTGGTCCCATCCTGACTGGGCCAAGGGCTACCGCATGAGCGATTGCCTGCTTAATCTGGGCAAGGGCTTGTTGCTGTTCAGGACACCAGTGGAAATCGTTCTTCTTGTGGGTGACAAGGTATAGAGGGCTCACAATCTGCCTGTCCTCGGGAATGTGCATTCTCCAAAAGCCTACGGCACCTAGGAAAACTTGTGTTTTCTTCTCCTTGGTAGGTGGAGACAGAGCGGTGATCTTGTTGATTAACAGGAGATAAGGAAGAAACAATGCCCCTCCAGGTTTCAGCAGCTCTTGAGGATGGGAATAGAATACATGTTTATACTGCAACCTAGGACAAGTGGTCACCCCAGTGTCCAGGTGGCAGCAGCAGCAAAGCCCACCCAGCCCCAGCACTGACTGAGCTCCATGCCCAGGAGGAGCCGTGGATGCCCACGGTGTGGGCAGGCAGAAGCCAGGCTGGGGCCGCTGTGGAAATGGAGGTTTTGGGGGGTTCAATTAAGTTAGCAATATATGGACTAAGCATTTAAATTTTAAATTGTAGAATTATGTGTTGAATTTTAACCTTTTACTTAAGAAACCTCTGCCATGGTACAAAGGGCATAGAAAAATGCAAATTTCTGAAGCTTCTTGCTATGAAGGACAATACCAGTGTCATAAACAGGGCAGGAGATCTTTCTCCTTTTTAATGCCTTTATTAAAAACATTCAGCTCAGGTTGGGGAGAAAGGACAGGTCGCCCGCACCCCCGCTGCTCCCAGGAGTGGCACGGAGGAGGAGGATGATGCAGCTGTGCCCGCTTGTATGCATGCAGAGCTGGGGCTTCCGTCCTCGAGGGAGTAGTGGGAATTCCGCTTTTTTGGTCTAACATTCCAGGTCCTCTTTCTAGCTGACATCCTTTCAGGTTAGGGTGAAAAGTAAAAAGGATCTTAGCAGATACTAAGGATTAAGTTCCTCACCTTTAGACATTACTTAGGTTTCTTTATTCCATGTTGGCTTCTTGTTTTTAGGAGTTTTTTTCCTGGAAAATTGCAAAATTTGGTGAAATGCATTCTCATCTGCATACTAGCTCTGATGTCACCTCCCCCTGCTACCTTCAGGCTCCTGGGAAGCAGCAGGGGGACAACTGCGCTTGATTTCTAACCATTAACAGGTAACTGAAGAAAAACTATTAACAAGAGGTGATTGCAACATGAAGCTATCAACAACAAATAGTCAACATTTCAACTCTCAGCAACTGGCCCAACCTGTTTAACTTTGCAGCCTTAAAAAAAAAAGGATAATTTGTGGGGGCGAACACACCAGGTGTGGAGACACGAGGCTTGACTCCATTTCAGAAGGCTGATTTATTATATATTCTATTAAAATACTACGTTAAAACTATACTAAAACAACAGAGAGGAAAAAATGACCAGAAGGCTACAAAGAAGAAGAACAGAATGGAATGCATAACAAAAATCTTGTGACTGCTCACAGGCTCAACACAGTTGGCTGTGATTGGTCATCAAGTGAAAACAATCCACATGGAGCAATGGAAGATGCACCTGTTGCATTCCACTGCAGCAGATAGTTATTGTTTGCATTTCTTTCCTGAGGCCCTCAGCTCCTCAGGAGGGGAAAAATCCCAGGAAAGGATTTTTAATAAAATATCATAGCTACAGATCACTTTTTTACTCATAACACCAGGGGAAGACCAGGGAATGCCAGAAGCCTAGACTAAGGAGCTCCTCTGTCTCCAAGCTGATCCAAACCAACAGACGTACTCAGATAAGCACCAGGGGACCACAGTGCACGCACAAAGGAGAAAAGTTCAAAAGTTCAGTCATGAGGAAGACCACAGCCTTCGACCTCAGAGACCACCAAAGACCCCAGTGTGACCACCACAGGAAACAACGCGTGCCCAGAAGGGCGTGGATCTCATCGCCATGTGAGGGGAGGACAGGCGGGGCCAGGGTTTGAATGTGCATGAAGAGATTGTGTAATGCATTGCATATGGAACATGTTTGTGAACAAAGATGTGGCTCGGACCAGGGCTCGGGGCACAAGTTTTCACGAGAGCCATCTCGCTTGTGCCAGGCCCTGACACGCACACCCACTTCATAACTACATCAGGTTGTGGAGTGTCGCTATAGGACATGAAATAAAACAACACAGACATGCATCTCTCCAAGGTAAAAAAGAGGGCAGTTGAATTTCTGACTCCAACATTTACAGATTTCCAAAAGTGACAGTGGATTGGAGGGTGAAAGTGCCACCTCTCCAATGACACTGGACAAACCAACAGTCCATCAAATTTCTCCTCTTGCAGAAAAGAATGCATAACAATACGTTATTTGCATAAAGTGCGTGAGAAAGTTTGCTACAAGAATGTAAACATCAGAAGGCTTAGAAGAACTTGTCCTAGGGTGAGGTTATGATGCTTGCATCCCCAGCCGTGTGTCCTGTTAATGCTGTATATTACATACTGTGCCTTCACGACTGGCCCTGAAGAGCAAGGTTTGTTTTGGTTTGTTATCAGCCTGCTCCCCCACGGCTGGCAGGACAGACAGACGGCGCAGTTCATAGTGCAGCTTTTGCTTTTTGCTTTGCTTTCTCTTGCTTGCTTTGCTCTTGCTTCTGCTGTGCTCCCGCTTTGCTTTTGCTTTTTGGCTTCTGCTTGTTAGTCAGTTTAGCTAAGCAGTCCAGATTTTTCCCTGGACTGTTTTTCCTTTCCCTTTTTCGAACCACTCACACCTGCTCCAGACTGGGACCTGGGAAACACCGAGAGTTTGCATCCTGTGGCTGCAGCAGCTATCCCCTGCGCCGGAGAGAGCAACAACAGAGCCACCACTGCCAGGAAAGACTTTCTGAATTTGTCATCCTTTTCAGATCGGTGAAAGCATTGTCATCTGCTATTGTTCATTTTGTGTGCTGGGGGTGTTTTGCCTGTCAAATAAACAGGTTCTTTCCACTTCTCTCCAAGGAATCCTTCCCGACCCGCTGGGGGGAAGGGGCCATGTGGGGTTGCTTTCTGGGGGGGCCCCTTTGGAGGTCTTCTCCCAGATTTACCCTAATCCAGGACAGAACATTAAAAACCAGGGTGACAGTGGAGTCTATTTATTCTGCAGATGGCTTCACTGTGACCAGCGGTGGGGCCCTGAGGGGATGGGGCAGCCCATGCTGAGCGTCCCTGGGCTGAGGGACATTTCCTTCCGTGGGATCATCTGGGCCCAGACCTCCTCCAGTGCCATGGCCAGGAAAAGAGGGAAGCCATCAAGAGTATCTCCAGGGACACAGCCTGACCAGCAATGTCAGCAGGCAAAACAAAGCTCCTCCCTAATTAACACACACTGGATAGGACCTAATTGATGGGCCATCACCAATGCAGGGTGCTGCACAGGGTCTGCTGCTCTCAGCCAGGGCCAGAAGGAAGGGAAGGGAAGGGAAGGGAAGGGAAGGGAAGGGAAGGGAAGGGAAGGGAAGGGAAGGGAAGGGAAGGGAAGGGAAGGGAAGGGAAGGGAAGGGAAGGGAAGGGAAGGGAAGGGAAGGGAAGGGAAGGGAAGGGAAGGGAAGGGAAGGGAAGGGAAGGGAAGGGAAGGGAAGGGAAGGGAAGGGAAGGGAAGGGAAGGGAAGGGAAGGGAAGGGAAGGGCTGTGTAGCCTCAGGGTCCGACAGGGCTGGTGAGCAGCCCCAGAGACACAACAACCCAGGTCCAACCAGGCTTGATTTCCAGGTCAAAACACTTGGCGTAGCTGGCCTGGACTTCCCTGTAGGGCACGTGGGGGCTTTGGAGTCCCCCTAAGCTGCACGAGGGGCTGGGGTCCCTTGTGAGACACCCAGGAATATTTTAGGTTTCCTCTGAGGCATGGAGGGCACTGGGGTCCACTTCAAATCATGCAAGGGATTTGGAATCCTGTGTGAGGCATGCAGAGGGTTTGGGATCTCTCCCAAGGTGTGCAGGGTGCTGGGATCTCTCCTGAGGCACATGTCACGGTTCTGAGGTCTCATTTCACATGTAGAAAGGGCTGTGGACTCTCGTAAGTGTGCAGGTGCTTTGTGTCCCTCCTGCTGCCACACAGTGGGGCTGGAGTGTCTGTTGAGGCACGCAGGGGACGGGGACCTCCGGCAGTCCCTCCCGGGCCCGTGCGGCTCGGGGCTGCCGCGGCCCAGGGCCAGCCGCCGTGCCGGGATGGCGGTGGCGAGGCGCCGAGGCGGAGCTGCCCCGCCGGGTCACGCTGCACCGGCACGGCACGGGCGGTGCTGAGCGCTGGGCAGGCGGCACCGCCAGCCCAGGGGCCACAGCCCCAGCCCTGCCTCTTTTGGGGCCGGGCACAGACAGCCCCGCGGGACGGGCACCGCTCAGCGCCCGAGGGGACGGAACAGGTGCCAGAGGAGCCCCAGGATCCCTGGACAGGGCCCTGGCGTTGCCCGCCAGGCTCCCCCAGGCCTGTGGCCATCCCGGGCAGCAGGGGCTCGCTCTGGGCCGTGCTCTCTCCGGCCAGCGGGGCTACGGGCCAGCACCCGGCTCCTGCCACTGCCCTGAGAATGCTGAGGGGCTTTCGGGGCGGAACTGAACTTGACAGGGACAGAATTCATAGGAGACTTGTTTTGGCCTTTTATAAGGTTAACTGAGAAACAACTTAAAATCCCTGGCTAAATCGTCTGCTTTAACGCGTGGGGATTCCTTCAAGACCCTTCCTAACTCCCGTGGTGCCGGGCCGGGCCGCGTCCCAGCGAGCACCAACACCCAGCAGCTCGATGGATGCAGCACGGCTGGCACCAGGGAAACGAGTCAGTATCCCTACAGCTGCCCGCTCTGCCTGCACGGCTGTCACACAACAGCAATGTTCCAGAAGGTACAGGCATTTTTACATCCTCACAACCGTGTGATCTTTGGTCCTGGTGGTGGATCAGAGAGAAAAGCCAAATGTGACAGACTAAACTTGACTGTAGGAGAGGGATGCCTCAGCAGAGGGTCTGGGGAACTGTGGTGCCAGCCAGTGGCCCGGCACTCGGACACAGCAGGAAGACCCCAGACTATCACACTTCACCTGGGAGGGTAGAAAAGCTCAGGCGTTCTTTGTTCAAGGTCCTCCAGAGGCACCAGCTGAAGCTGCCACAGTTCCACCTTGATAAAATTGTTTAAAAAGATCCAGAGGTCTGACACTCTGCTGTGGAGGACATTCCACATGTTATATTTGCCAAATTTTCCAATCCAAAAAACCAAAAAAACAAACCCAAACAAAATTAAATAAAACAGCAATTTTAATTATGTAACTTAATATATATACAATTGAATAAACTCGAAACACTGACTATATAATTTGGTTTAAATTACGAATAATTTGGTCCTGATAATAGCGTATAAGCAAAACTAACCATGCGGGGTATGCATGGGGTACGGAGTGCAGGGCTTTTGGACCCCCGTCACCTCACGGACTAGCTTGTGAAGACAAAATTCCCCTTTTTATGCTGTATGTCATTACCATCTCCTCCCATTTTTGATTCGTCACACTTGTATCACCGCCCTCATCATCACCTTTACCACGCATGCTCCACACTTCTTTAAGTAAGTTGTACCACTCTTTGGGGATCTTCTTTGAGGAAGGCCTCTCCTCTTCCTCCATGTCCTGTAGTTCATCTTTTGGATTACACATGCGCACCAAGCTGGTACTGTATAAACCAATATAGTGTTCTAACATTAAAGCAGTGAATCTCATATAATCAACATTTGCCTGGTGTCCAACCAAATTCTCCTCTCTTCCAACTAAATTCAGTCATTGTTATCTCTTGCTTCTTCCTGTTCTGAACAGCTGCAGGAGAACGGTGGGGAGAGGGATAACCCCTCCTCTCCCTTTCTTGCTTGGCATTACACCTTTAACTGTTTTATTATTTCCAAATATTAATTACTGTATCAGTATTGATTACTCTTTCAATTTTGTCAGCATGAATCATATCTATTTACCACACACAGTTCTCATCTTTTGGGCATTTAGGAGCTTTACATTTTGCTTTGCACCCAAGAAAAATATACCCCCAAATGTGCACAAATAACTCCTTTAGCACGTCCTCCTTTCAGCTGTTTTTTCCATTGTTCTCTGCTATCCTGTCCTCATCTTTCCACAATTCCTGTGTCTATTCAAGTCCAGCCTGGCACGGTGCACACATTTGCTTTAGTTCTGTAGTGATTTATGCCCAGCCATCCTGCCAACCACACCCATTTCAATGTTGCAACAACCTAACTCTGGGCTGCAGTATGTGAATCACACTCTGCTGTGTGAGATGGCAGAGCACCAGAGCAGGCACTGAAGAAGGGGCATTCGGTACATTAGTGAAGTGAGTGCTGGAACCTGGGCTAGCTCTTACAACTCCGGCACTACGGCAGGAGTCGGGAATTGCCTCGCTATGGGCATTTACCAGAGGCAGAGCCTTTAGTGCCACTTGCTCCCCAGTGTCAGACACAAGCCACGACAGGAACGAAGCACAGGAGAAAGGAGGAGGCTCCCTGTCTTCAGGTTCTGCAAGGAACACCTTAGTCCAGGTGAAGAGAACAGGATGAGAAGCCCCTAGCTGTACTGCCCAAGGGGTTTTGTACACATACAAGTCATGGCGTGGATGCAAACAATGCATCCACAAATAGGGAATCCTCAGGAGAGGAGTGAGGGGATTACATCAAGTGTCTGGGGCCAGTTGGGGTAGGAGGGTGGAGAGGATGGGTCACAAGGGCCAGTGGGGCTCCCAGGAGTAGGGGAATGCCAAAGGGGAGTTGCAGTCAGGGATTGGCCCAAAGGTTGGGAACCAAGGGGCTGGGTTGCCTTGACAGGCAGGGAAAGAGCTGGAACAAGGGGTGGGGAAGGACACGAGGGACAGTTTGGAGGGAGGGTAAAACCCACAGGTAAACCAACTCAGGAAAAAAATGGGGGCACAACAGAGCCCTTAAACAACACTTAAAATGAAATCAATAAAATAAATTTGAACTGCAACAATCAAGAGCATCTTGAGGGACGCAGCCTGACCAGCAATGTCAGCAGGCAAAAGAAAGGTTTTGCTGAGCAATGGCCCTTTGATGAAGCAAACCATTTACAATCAGGGCAGTCCATTCATGCGGATGGGCGCACACTTTGGGGGTACAGCTGAGGCCATGAGGTCACAGCAGGGCTCTGGGGTCACAGCAGGCTGAGCTCTCAGCAGGCCCTGAGGTCACAGAGGTGCCAGAGGTGCCAGAGCCCCGTGGTTGCACAGCAGCACAGGGAGCCAGCAGTCAGTCCCTGAGCACAACTGTTGCGGCAGCAGCGGCGGTGGCAGCAGCGGTGCTGACGTTGGGACAGCGGTGTCAGGACAGCGGTGGCAGCAAGAGTTGCGGGACTGGCGGAGGACAAGGCAGCATGGCCCTTGCTCTGCGCCTCCTACTCCTGCTGCTCCTGGCCGTGGCCCTGCCTGCCAGGGCTGCCCAGGCTGCTCCACTGCAAGCGTGGCGAGCAGGTGAGCCGGCAGCCTGGCTGCCCTTTTCTGGGACAGCGCTCCCTGCTCCCTGGGAAGCGCTGGGGATGGTTTTGCCCAGGGCTTTAGGGAGGGTTTCCTCTGTGGGAGGGAGAGAGACCCCACGGGCCCTGGGCTACTCCAGCCACCCCTCCGGAGATGTTGCAAAGGGCCTGCAAAGAGGTTGAAGAGTGACCAGGAGCCAGTCCAGAGCTCCACAGGCCCCTGTGCAGCATTGGCCATCTCCATTCACATCTGGCTCCCACAGCCTTACCCAACACCCCTGCATTGCCCAGTTCCCTAAGTCAGAAGGGGATCCCAGCACACCATGGAAATGGTTCTGATCTCTGCTCCCTTCTAGACTGGAATCATGACATGGGTTTTCAGGAAGTCCTGATGAAGGATGGTTTGAAGTTCCTGGAGGATGCTGGAGGCAAGTTTTCACTCTACCTTTCCTGAGTAAATAATCAGGATCAATTCAACAAAAGCTCACTTATTAACCAGTTCCCTTAACATAATCTTAAGGTTGAAAGAATCTGGAAACCTTGCCCTGCTCCCTTCTGGAGGCCTGAGGGCTCCCACAGAATCACTGTCTGTGGGAGGAAGGAGCATTTAGCTTTCAATCTTCCTCCTGTGTGCAATGCCAGTGTGTCCTTCTGTGTGCTCTGTGCAGTCACAGAGAAGAGCAGAGAGGGAAGGGGCCGGGCCCAGGGCTGTGCCCCGGGGCTGAGCCTTGTGGGCAGCCTGAGGATCTCCTGCAGTGCCACAGGAGCTCTTCTGTCCTGCCTTTCTTTGCAGCTGAACCTGCAGGTGAAGGTCCCACATCCAGGACTGAGCCTCTGGGAGATGGTGAGGGTAGGTCAAGGCCTTTCCCCTGGGAGAGCTGCCAGCTCAGAGCCCAAAGCTCGGCCAGGGAGGCAGCGCTGCAGGTGCCAGCACAGAACCATGCACGTGTGTGCCCTCGCCCTGCACGATCCCCTCACTGCCGCTGCTGCGGCTCAGTGGTGCCCATGCAGATCAGCAGAGATGGCAGAAGCTTCTGTGGCTGTTGAGTTACAGGTGTGTCTGCGGGGAGGACTTCTCCAGCTCCAGGGCTGGATGCTTGGCCAAAACCCAGCTCCCATGGCATGCGTGAGTAGTGTGACCCTGCTGACCTCAAAGGCTGAGCCCTGCATTTGTGGGATCCATTCCTGGGAAATGGAAGTATTTTTCTCTAAGTTCCTCTGACAGGGAAGATGCAAGACACAAGAGACAAGATATCCCTGGAACCACCCAAACAGACGAAGCAAGAGCTGAAGGAAATGCGGCAGGGAGGACAAGGTGGGTGCATTTCCCTCATGCTTCCCCTGGGACTCAGCAGCCGGGAGCTTTGGCTGCACATCTGGACACGTCGTGCCCGGCACAGTAGGAAGGGATCCATGGCAGCCTCGCTGCCCCGCTGCTGCTTTCACGCCCTGCAGGGCTGTTTCCCAGCCTGGCCTGGCTGCAGCTTCTGCCCAGCCTCTGTATGAAGGCATTTGGCATCAGCTGACAGGCAGCCCAAACTACAACACACCCTGAGATCCCCCACAATATCCAAGCCTGCAGATTAGGAAAAGGGTGGCTGTTTGGAGGTGGAAGTGCTCTCATTATGCCACTGTTATCTGGACATTTTCCTGCTCCATAAATTTCACAAATATTACCTCTGATGCCACCACCCAAGTGGGAAACAGCCCCATCTGATGTATCTGTCTCCCTTCCTTTGTCAAGAGATGGACATAGTGCTTCAGTGGAAGGTGGCATTTCTTGAAGGAAGCACTCCATCTTCGGTGCCAGCCCCTGCTGCAGGAAGGAAGGCAATGCCAGACACGGGCACAGGCACAGCAGGTAATTGCTGTGCCGGGCTCAGCCCTGGCCGGGGCTGTGTGGCAGCAGCTCTTCCCCCAGGGCCTGCCCTTGCCCGGCCCGGCAGCAGCCAAAGCTGGAGGTGCCTCGGCTTCCAGGCCTCTGGAGCTGGTTCAGAGCCCCGGGGAAACGGGACTGCTGCAGCAACGTCCCTGGCGCTGCAGCTGCTGCGGAGCTGGCCCTGAGTGCCCAGAGGCCCAAGACACAGGAGCAGCCCCGAGCGGGAGCCCTGCCGCCAGCCCAGGGCCAGAGCCAGCCCTAGCACACAATGGAAACAGTTCTCATCTTGGTTTGCTTCCAGACTGGGAGGCTGGGAAGGATTCTCCATTACCCTGGCGCTCTGATGTTGTGAAGCCCCCCGAGCATTCTGCAGGTATGTTCTCACTGTCCCACCAAGGCGTAATGTTTGACTGACTGGTAAGAACCAGGTGACAGAAGCTTCTGTGGCTGTTGTGTTACAGATGTGTCTGCAGGGACGACATCACCAACTCCTACCTTGGATGCTGCACAAAAGCCCAGCTCCCATGGCAGGGGTGAGTAGTGTGTCCCTGTTGACCCCTCAGGCTGAGCCCTGCTTTTGTGGGGTCCATTCCTGGGAAATGGAACTACTTTCTCTTAAGGTCTTCCAACAGGAGAGACCAAAGACATGGCAGGCAAGAAATTCCAGGACCCATTAGAAATCATGTGGCAAATGCTGAAGGAATGTCTGCAGAGAAGACAAGGTGGGTGCATTTCCCTCATGTTTCCCCTGGGACTCAGCAGCCGGGGCCTTTGGCTGCACATCTGGACACGCCGTGCCTGGCACAGCAGGAAGGGATCCATGGCAGCCTCGCTGCCCCGCTGCTGCTTTCACGCCCTGCAGGGCTGTTTGCCAGCCTGGCCTGGCTGCAGCTTCTGCCCAGCCTCTGCAGGAAGGCATTTGGCATCAGCTGACAGACAGCCCCAATTGCACCACAGTCCATGCCCACCCTCTGATCCCCTGCAATTTCCTGATGTCCAGGCAGATCAGATGTTGGGGCTGTTTGAGGAAGGAAGCAGCCTTAGGTTGTCCCAAAATCCTGGGTGTTTTCCTGATCCTTATCCATTCCTTTCACAAGTGATGCCTCACCTTTCCCATTCCCAGTCAGGAATGTTTCCATCTGATCCAGCTGTCTCTTTTCCATTTTCCAGAAATCAAAGGAGAGCCTGTGCAGATGGAAGCACTCCCCAGAGGAAGCAGTGGTTCCGTGCCAGCCTTGGCTGCAGGAAGGGAGGCCATGCCAGGCACAGGCACAGGAGGTAATTGCCGTGCCTCTGGGCCTGAGCCCTGCTGAGGCTTGAGCTGCCCTCTCTGCTGTTTGGCAGTGCGGGCACAGCCTGGACTAGAGCGGCACAGCCCAGGGGAATTATCCCGAGCAGGCTCAGGGCACTCGGGTCCTGAGCAGTCCTGCTGGGGTCCCTCCATGGGAGACATGTCCTGAAAGCTGGGAGTGACTGCACGGGGTGCCCACGGTGGGGAAAGGACAGAGGGGGAGAGCAAGGCTGCAGTGTGTCCTGAGACGGCCTGGCTGTTTGCCCTTGGGATCTGGGAGCTGTCCCAGCAGAAGGAGGGCAGGAGGGAGTGTAGGAGGGAGGCATAGCTGTGGCACTGCCTGCTGCAGTTTCCCCCAGGGCTTTAGGGAGGATTTTCTGTGAGTTTGAGGGAGAGAGCCCCAGGCCCTGGGCTACTCCAGCCACCCCTCCCAGGGATGTTGCTGAGGGCAGGGAAAGAGTGTGGAGAGTGATGAGGAGCCAGCCCAGAGCTCCCCAGGCCCCTGTGCAGCTTTGGCCATGTCCATTCCCATCTGGGTCCCATAGCCTTACCCGACCCCCTTGCAGTGCCCTTTTCCCTGTCGCATTAGGGGTTCCCAGCATGCCACAGATATTGTTCTGATCTCTGCTCCCTTCTAGACTGGAGTCGTGACATGGGTTTTCAGGAAGTCCTGATGAAGGATGGTTTGAAGTTCCTGGAGGATGCTGGAGGCAAGTTTTCATTCTGTCTTTCCTGAGTGAATAATCAGGATCAATGCAACCAAAGCTCATTTATAAACCATTTCCCTTAACATTATGTAAGGGCTGAAGGATTCTGAGAATCTTTCCCTGCTCCCTTCTGGATCCCTGAGGGATCCCACAGGATCACTGTCAGTGGGAGGAAGGAGCATTTAGCTTTCAGTCCTCCTCCCGTGTGCTGTGCCAGTGTGTCCTTCTGTGTGCTCTGTGCAGTCACAGAGAAGAGCAGAGAGGGAAGGGGCCGGGCCCAGGGCTGTGCCCCGGGGCTGAGCCTTGTGGGCAGCCTGAGGATCTCCTGCAGTGCCACAGGAGCTCTTCTGTCCTGCCTTTCTTTGCAGCTGAACCTGCCGGTGAAGGCCCCACATCCAGGACTGAGCCTCTGGGAGATGGTGAGGGTAGGTCAAGGCCTTTCCCCTGGGAGAGCTGCCAGCTCAGAGCCCAAAGCTGGGCCAGGGAGGCAGCGCTGCAGGTGCCAGCACAGAACCATGCACGTGTGTGCCCGCGCCCTGCACGATCCCCTCACCGCTGCTGCGGCTCAATGGTGCCCGTGCAGATCAGCAGAGATGGCAGAAGCTTCTGTGGCTGTTGAGTTACAGGTGTGTCTGCAGGGAGGACTTCCCAAGCCCCAGGGCCAGATGCTTGGCCCCAACCCAGCTCCCATGGCATGGGTGAGTAGTGTGACCCTGCTGACCCCACAGGCTGAGTCCCGCTTTTGTGGGATCCATTCCTGGGAAATGGAACTACTTTCTCTTAAGGTCCTCCAAAAGGAAAGACCCAATTATTTGCCGCCAAAACGTCTCATGACTCATATGAATTCTGGAGACAAACACAGAAGGAAGCACCCCGAGGACAAGGTGGGTGCATTTCTCTCATGCTTCCCCTGGGACTCAGCAGCCTTTGCCTTTGGCTGCACATCTGGACACGCCGTGCCCGGCGCAGCAGGAAGGGATCCATGGCAGCCTCGCTGCCCCGCTGCTGCTTTCACACCCTGCAGGGCTGTTTCCCAGCCTGGCCTGGCTGCAATTCCTCCCCAGCCTCTGCAGGATGGAATTTGGCATTAGCTGATAGGGTGCCCCAACTGTACTGTGGGCCTGAGATCACCTGCCATTTCCCAGTCTCTGAGAAGATCAGGAGGTGCAGCTGTTTGCACAAGGGAGTGCACTGGCCCAGCCCCAATTACCTGGGCTTTTTCTTGATCTTTACCTGTGACTTAGACAAGCATTGCCTTCTGAAGGTGCCACCTCCCCAGTGGGGAATATTTCCATTTGATCCAGTTGTCCCTTTTTTCCTTTTTCAAGTGATGGAACAAAAGGCTGTTCAGGAGGAGGAACACTCAGGGAGAAGCAGTGGCTCATTGGCAGCCCTAGCTGCAGGAAGGAAGGCAAAGCCAGACACGGGCACAGGCACAGCAGGTAATTGCTGTGCCAGGCTCAGGCCTGGCCGGGGCTGTGTGGCAGCAGCTCTTCTCCCAGGGCCTGCCCTTGCCCGGCCCGGCAGCAGCCAAAGCTGGAGGCGCCTCGGCTTCCAGGCCTCTGGAACTTGTTCAGAGCCCCGGGGAAACGGGACTGGTGCAGCAACGTCCCTGGCGCTGCAGCTGCTGCGGAGCTGGCCCTGAGTGCCCAGAGGCCCAAGGCACAGGAGCAGCCCCGAGCGGGAGCCCTGCCGCCAGCCCAGGGCCAGAACCAGCCCTGGCTCCCGAGTGAGCAGGGGCTGCGCTGGGTCCTGACAGGGCCTGAGCCTGTCCCCTGGGGCTGGGAGAGCTGTGACGGGGCAGGGAGGGCCAGGGCTGGCAGTGGCTGCTCAGGGATGGCTTTGGCCCGTGTCCCTGGCAGCAGCCACTGCCCAAGCAGCTGCGCTGCCCCCGGGCTCTCCTCCCGGCCTGCTGGGCTTTGTTGGCTGGCACAGCCTGTGCCAAGGGCCGGCAAGGTGCCTGCAGGCCCCAGCTCTGGGGGAAACAGAGGACGTCCTGCCCGTATCCACCGTGCTGCCAGCTCAGCAGTGCAGCACAGCATGGTCTCACGGTCCCCATCGCTCCCACAGATGCAGCCGGCACCACAAGACCTGTTCCCAATGCCCAGGATGGCCTCGGAAGGGGTTTCTATCAGGAAACAGGCTACTGGCTAGCAATACTGGCATTTATGTTTTGTTTGGAGCTTGTCTTCGTGTTGTGCTTGTTTGGAATCCGGTATTTGGAATCGGGAAGAGAAAACAGTGAGTGTTTTGTTGCTCTCCCCCTCCAACAGCTTCTTTTGAAAGTCTAACGTGGTCAGGGAACATTCCCATTGAGACTGCAGTGGGGTTGTGGCCAGTCCATGATTGTCCAAATAACTCTGCTGAGGGTTCTGCTGCTGCCCAGTGCTTCCACTGGCCTCTCAATTGCTGGGCCTTGTCCTGGGGGCCCCGCTGGGGCTGCAGCCAGAGCTGGCTCCCACTGAGGCTGTCTGGCCAAGAGCAGCCCCAGGGGCACGGGGCAGAGGCAGAGGGAGGTGGGGAAGAGAAAGAGCAGGGCCGAGGTTGCCCTTGAAATGCAGAGGTGCTCTGGGGCCCGCTCCTGGCCAGGGACCCTGCCCAGAGCCGTGCCCTGCTGGCCGGGGCCTTGAGGGGCAGCTGTCCAGCTGGGCCCAGCTGTGCCAGCAGCTCCAGCCGTGCTGGGGAGCCTTGCCAGCTCTGGGCCCTGCTGTGCACGAGGGTCCCTGTTTGCCACTGGCAGCTGGGGCCTCAGCCACCTCCTCTCTGCACAGGAGCACCTCGGGACAGGAGTTGAAAGACGGTGGCTGCACCTCACACCCAGAGAGCGTGAGCAGCTCCTCCAGCAGCAGGAACGGCCCGGACAGCCCTCTCAAGTGTTCTGTGAAGAGGACCCCAGAAGAGCCGTCGACAAGGAAGCGTCTTATTGCCCCGTAGATCCCACTGCCACCTGCTCTCCCCATGGGCCTCCCCAAGCTTCCTTTATTCCTTTTTTTCTCTCCGTCTGTCCCATCCCAGCCAACCCGAGTTCCGCTAGGGACCCCAGGACCAGCCCAGCACCTTCCAGCACCTCCTGAGACCAACACATCCCTTCCTCTGCCCCTGAGCCCCCTGGCCTTGCCCTCTAGGCAACACTGAAGGTTGTGGAGGATTTTGTGAACAGCTGGCTAGCTAACAAAGGTCACACTGACATAATACCGTTAATTAAGCAAGAAGGAGACGAGGATAGGAGTCAGCAGTCAGTGTCCAAACCTGGCAAGGGCACTGTGCCCTTGGTGCAACATCAGGATGGGGGAGAGGATCGTTAGTTAGAAACATGAAGAAAATATGTAAACAGCTGCAGCATAGTAGCCTCAAGAATGATAAGGTAGGCGTAGTTAGCTGATAAGTAACTAACCAATAATGAGCTCGCTTTTTGCAATATGTATTAGCCTCATTAACACCAATATAAATGTATGTGCCTATCAATAAAGTTTTGAGATTTGCTGATCACTCATATTGAGTGCCGCATTTCTTCCGCCGATTACCACAAATGGTGACCCCGGACGTGATATCGGTAATGGCAACCACGGTGGATCGGTGAACGAGTTCGGGTCCTACAGCAGCAAGGATGGCGAATAAGCACTGCTGAAAAAGCGAAAAGCGCCGCGGCCTGGGTGACCTTATAGAAGAGCCCGGCCGATACGTGCTGCCGAAACCTTGAAGGGCTGCAACAGCGCTGACGTTCTCAAAAATGGAAATGGAAAGGCAAGCAGCATATGATTTATTTACTTGCTTTTTAAAAAAGCGTCAGGTTAAGGGCATAGATTTGCAGAAAGAGCTCCCACAGTTGTTAGCCTATGGGTATGCACAAGGAGTTTTTCAAAATCCTCATACAGTGCATGAATTAACAGAGTGGCGTAAGCTCGGGGACAAGTTGTGGGAGGCAGCTATAGATGAGGATAAAACTGCAAGGAAGTTAGGAAAGCTATGGCGAGTCGTGCACAATGAGTTATTACAACATCAGGTAGAAAAGAAAGCTGCGCAGCAAGCTAGCGTAGCATATGATAAGAATAAGAGTCATGGGGACTGCTACGACTGTCCGTTACCCCCTACCACATCTACAGTCGTTTTGCCACCAACATCGGCTCTTCCTTCAAGCAGCAGCTCACCCCCCGCGGATGCTGTAACAGCACCGTCCGCACCGCCTGTGCCATGGCCAGACCCTCCGTTTCCTCCTCCTTGTAATGAGCCGATCCCTGGGGCAAAAAGTGACCTAGCGGGGGCCGTCGCAAGGGAGCGAAGGGAGGCATGGGCGGCGGTAGCAAAAGAGATCATGGATTCGGGGGATAGTGGAGCTATAGCTGCAGCGGTGGAGGTTGCTTGTCCGGTGGTATTTTCGCCTGTGCAGGGGAACAGATATGAAGCCACAATTACAGCGCTGGACTGGAAGCTGCTGTCACAATTACGGTCCACAGTTAGTCAGTTTGGGGTGACCCGTGAGCCCACAAAACAGATACTTGATTACATCTGGGGGACTCAGGTATTACTGCCGGCTGATTGCAGAGGAGTAGCGAAGCTTATCTTCACTCAGCATCAGCAGCTCTTGTTTAATGCACACTGGCAGGCACTTTGCCAGGAATGTGTAGCGACACAACGGCAGCAAGGCGACCCGTTACACGGAATAACCCTGGATGAGCTAATGGGTTCAGGACCTTTTCTTCGTACAGAGCAGCAGGCATTAATTGGTCCTGAAAAATGTCGGGAGGCTATGCGCTTAGTACGAATGGCCATAGACAGGATAAATGAGCCAGGCGGGGTCCCCTCTTATATGGGAATAAAGCAAGGAAGAGATGAATCATTTGGATCTTTTATAGATAAGGCAGCCGCTGCTATCGAAGGGGCGGGAGTCCCTGACTTTATGACAGGTGCTTTACTGAAACAATGTGCACTCCAGAATAGTAACCAGGCTACAAGGAACGTATTAAATACCTTAGGAGCTAATTGGTCTATAGAGGAAGCGTTAGAACGATTGGCAAATATGCCCATAGGGAATCAGCTGATGTTAGTAGAAGCTATTAAGGAGTTAGGTGTAGGATTGCAAAAACAAGCGGCAGCTTCGCAGAGTCAGGTATTAGCTGCTCTTGCACCCCTACAAGCGGCGGCTATAAATAAGCCACGGGCTCCATCTACTGGCCGATTTAAATGTTACCGGTGCGGAGGCATGGGACATACGCGACGAGACTGTCAGACAGCTGGCGTCTGGTGCCAGAGTTGTCGCTCGGATACCCACAGCACCGGAGCTTGCCGATACCGCTCGGGAAACATAAAGACGAGCGCGTTCAACAGCCGCCGCGCCCAGACACAAGTAGCCGCTGCCAACACCTCGGCCCAGCTGCACTCCAGCCAGCCACTGCCGGGAGCCTCGGGCTGGACGTGGCAGCCTCAGTAGCGATAACACTGATGACCACCCAACCGGAAAAGGTGCCGACTGGAATAAAGGGACCAAGCATCATTAATGGACAACCTATGGGAGCTTTGCTTCTGGGACGATCGTCGGCCACCATGATGGGATTATTTGTTTTACCTGGAGTAATAGATGCTGATTATACGGGAGAAATCTACGTCATGGTACATACTCCTTTTCCACCGATACAAATCGAGAAAGGGCAGAGGATAGCCCAATTGGTTCCATTGGAGCAGATTGCTAAAACATTGCCCCCTTGTCAATTACAGTCGAGGGGAGAACGAGGCTTTGGTTCCACTGGAGGACTTACTTTATTAACAATGAATTTGAATGATCGGCCTAAGCGCACTGTAACAATAGAGCATCTGGGGGGGAGACAAACCTTGGAAGGTTTATTAGATACTGGTGCGGACTCCAGCATTATTAGTCCAGATTACTGGCCTCACAACTGGCCATTACAGCCAACCACAATGACAGTTACCGGGGTTGGGGGCCTGACACTTGCTAGAAAGTCACCCATGTTGTCTGTAACTATTGATGGAAAAACTTTACGGAATGTTTTTTCAATTGTACCCTTACCCCCTACAGTGCAGTGCCTCATTGGTCGGGACATTCTGGCTCAACTGGGAATAGTGTTGACAAATGAGCACCCTTTGGGCTAGTGGCCATTGCGTGGACTTTCCCGATCCCGCTGACCTGGACCACGGATGTCCCAGTATGGGTTAAGCAATGGCCACTAAAAAGGGAAAGTCTGGAGCAAGCACATATGCTAGTACAAGAACAATATAAGCAAGGTCATTTGAAGTTGTCGACCAGCCCATGGAATACACCTATTTTTGTCATTAAAAAGAAATCAGGAAAGTATCACTTGCTACATGATTTACGGGCTGTAAATGAACAAATGGAACCTATGGGAGCCTTACAACCAGGCTTACCTAACCCAGCAATGTTGCCAAAGGACTGGCCATTGTTAATTGTAGATCTTAAGGACTGCTTCTTTACTATTGCTCTTCACCCTAGAGATACCCGAAGGTTTGCTTTTACTTTACCGGCATTAAATAGGGAAGAGCCAGATAAGAGGTTTGAATGGGTTAATCTTCCACAGGGTATGAGAAACAGCGCCACCTTATGTCAATTGTATGTTGACAATGCTTTACAACCCTTATAGCAAGCCTGGTCCGAAACCATCATTTATCATTATATGGACGATATTCTATTTGCTCAGCAGCAACCTTTTACAGGTCAACAAATTCAAAAAATACATGATGCTCTGAAACTACATGGGTTGGTTGTAGCTCCTGGAAAAATTCAA
>NC_087482.1:0-2500 GCF_036417665.1 Passer domesticus | reverse complement strand
GGGTTAGGGTTAGGGTTAGGGTTAGGGTTAGGGTTAGGGTTAGGGTTAGGGTTAGGGTTAGGGTTAGGGTTAGGGTTAGGGTTAGGGTTAGGGTTAGGGTTAGGGTTAGGGTTAGGGTTAGGGTTAGGGTTAGGGTTAGGGTTAGGGTTAGGGTTAGGGTTAGGGTTAGGGTTAGGGTTAGGGTTAGGGTTAGGGTTAGGGTTAGGGTTAGGGTTAGGGTTAGGGTTAGGGTTAGGGTTAGGGTTAGGGTTAGGGTTAGGGTTAGGGTTAGGGTTAGGGTTAGGGTTAGGGTTAGGGTTAGGGTTAGGGTTAGGGTTAGGGTTAGGGTTAGGGTTAGGGTTAGGGTTAGGGTTAGGGTTAGGGTTAGGGTTAGGGTTAGGGTTAGGGTTAGGGTTAGGGTTAGGGTTAGGGTTAGGGTTAGGGTTAGGGTTAGGGTTAGGGTTAGGGTTAGGGTTAGGGTTAGGGTTAGGGTTAGGGTTAGGGTTAGGGTTAGGGTTAGGGTTAGGGTTAGGGTTAGGGTTAGGGTTAGGGTTAGGGTTAGGGTTAGGGTTAGGGTTAGGGTTAGGGTTAGGGTTAGGGTTAGGGTTAGGGTTAGGGTTAGGGTTAGGGTTAGGGTTAGGGTTAGGGTTAGGGTTAGGGTTAGGGTTAGGGTTAGGGTTAGGGTTAGGGTTAGGGTTAGGGTTAGGGTTAGGGTTAGGGTTAGGGTTAGGGTTAGGGTTAGGGTTAGGGTTAGGGTTAGGGTTAGGGTTAGGGTTAGGGTTAGGGTTAGGGTTAGGGTTAGGGTTAGGGTTAGGGTTAGGGTTAGGGTTAGGGTTAGGGTTAGGGTTAGGGTTAGGGTTAGGGTTAGGGTTAGGGTTAGGGTTAGGGTTAGGGTTAGGGTTAGGGTTAGGGTTAGGGTTAGGGTTAGGGTTAGGGTTAGGGTTAGGGTTAGGGTTAGGGTTAGGGTTAGGGTTAGGGTTAGGGTTAGGGTTAGGGTTAGGGTTAGGGTTAGGGTTAGGGTTAGGGTTAGGGTTAGGGTTAGGGTTAGGGTTAGGGTTAGGGTTAGGGTTAGGGTTAGGGTTAGGGTTAGGGTTAGGGTTAGGGTTAGGGTTAGGGTTAGGGTTAGGGTTAGGGTTAGGGTTAGGGTTAGGGTTATGGGTTAGGGTTAGGGTTAGGGTTAGGGTTAGGGTTAGGGTTAGGGTTAGGGTTAGGGTTAGGGTTAGGGTTAGGGTTAGGGTTAGGGTTAGGGTTAGGGTTAGGGTTAGGGTTAGGGTTAGGGTTAGGGTTAGGGTTAGGGTTAGGGTTAGGGTTAGGGTTAGGGTTAGGGTTAGGGTTAGGGTTAGGGTTAGGGTTAGGGTTAGGGTTAGGGTTAGGGTTAGGGTTAGGGTTAGGGTTAGGGTTAGGGTTAGGGTTAGGGTTAGGGTTAGGGTTAGGGTTAGGGTTAGGGTTAGGGTTAGGGTTAGGGTTAGGGTTAGGGTTAGGGTTAGGGTTAGGGTTAGGGTTAGGGTTAGGGTTAGGGTTAGGGTTAGGGTTAGGGTTAGGGTTAGGGTTAGGGTTAGGGTTAGGGTTAGGGTTAGGGTTAGGGTTAGGGTTAGGGTTAGGGTTAGGGTTAGGGTTAGGGTTAGGGTTAGGGTTAGGGTTAGGGTTAGGGTTAGGGTTAGGGTTAGGGTTAGGGTTAGGGTTAGGGTTAGGGTTAGGGTTAGGGTTAGGGTTAGGGTTAGGGTTAGGGTTAGGGTTAGGGTTAGGGTTAGGGTTAGGGTTAGGGTTAGGGTTAGGGTTAGGGTTAGGGTTAGGGTTAGGGTTAGGGTTAGGGTTAGGGTTAGGGTTAGGGTTAGGGTTAGGGTTAGGGTTAGGGTTAGGGTTAGGGTTAGGGTTAGGGTTAGGGTTAGGGTTAGGGTTAGGGTTAGGGTTAGGGTTAGGGTTAGGGTTAGGGTTAGGGTTAGGGTTAGGGTTAGGGTTAGGGTTAGGGTTAGGGTTAGGGTTAGGGTTAGGGTTAGGGTTAGGGTTAGGGTTAGGGTTAGGGTTAGGGTTAGGGTTAGGGTTAGGGTTAGGGTTAGGGTTAGGGTTAGGGTTAGGGTTAGGGTTAGGGTTAGGGTTAGGGTTAGGGTTAGGGTTAGGGTTAGGGTTAGGGTTAGGGTTAGGGTTAGGGTTAGGGTTAGGGTTAGGGTTAGGGTTAGGGTTAGGGTTAGGGTTAGGGTTAGGGTTAGGGTTAGGGTTAGGGTTAGGGTTAGGGTTAGGGTTAGGGTTAGGGTTAGGGTTAGGGTTAGGGTTAGGGTTAGGGTTAGGGTTAGGGTTAGGGTTAGGGTTAGGGTTAGGGTTAGGGTTAGGGTTAGGGTTAGGGTTAGGGTTAGGGTTAGGGTTAGGGTTAGGGTTAGGGTTAGGGTTAGGGTTAGGGTTAGGGTTAGGGTTAGGGTTAGGGTTAGGGTTAGGGTTAGGGTTAGGGTTAGGGTTAGGGTTAGGGTTAGGGTTAGGGTTAGGGTTAGGGTTAGGGTTAGGGTTAGGGTTAGGGTTAGGGTTAGGG